>NW_008239547.1:371907-420568 GCF_000691975.1 Corvus brachyrhynchos
GAGAGATTTATTTATTTATTTATTTATTTTAAGTTTTATTCTTTCAACACAGAAAGTGGCAGTACAAAATGGCTGTGGAAGTTTAAGTTTATGCTAGGACTGGAAGCCAAATTAATTGACAGGTTATTTGTATTGTATTTCTGATTCAAATAAATTCAGTAATGTAGTGCATTTTGCAACATTTCCCACCGGAAAAGGTCAAAGGACTAAATAGATGACAGCTGACAGAATTATTTGTATTGTCAATGTGCTTGCTGGTACTCCTAGCAAACCTGCTAAACTTGGAAGTTAAAATTAATCTACTGATAATGTCAGCTCTTTTAAGATGCCTTCAACAAATGCATTCACTGGTGGCATTACCCTGAAGTATTTAAAGTTAGCCTTTTCATGGTGGCAGTGAATAGTCTAACACACCAATTTAATATTCCTCTGAAAATAACAGCTATGCAGGAGTAGCAGAGTGGAGAGATGACTTTAGCAGAGGCCCAGACATCCGGTAGGCAAATGTGTAATAGTATTCCCAAAACCTCATGTTCAAAAAGTAGGTCAGGAAAGGAGAAATAAAAATTAAGAAGAGAAGCCATCAGTGGTTTACTATACATGAAAAAAAGTAAGTGAAAAGCATCAGCTAAGTGTTGGCTCGATAGGCTTCCATTATTAGGCTCAAAAAAACTGCAGGATGTGTGCATTCAGTACATCAGCATGACTTTATCTGGAAAAAGCAAAAGCATCTTTATCTCTTAAATTGATACAAAAGGGATGTTTTATACTAAAGACAAAAGACAAACAGGACTTTGTGAACTTGCTGATATCTTGGTATGGCACCTGGTGTTCTAAAACTTAGAAAAAGTAGCATGAGCTGTCAGGACTTTGAAGAGAAATATTTTTTAATGTAATGGAGATTTGATTTGATTTGATCAGATTTATAAAACTTCCATTTTTTTAATGATTCATCATGAGCAACCATTCTGAAAACAGCTCTAAGTAGATAATGTTTCACTTTCAGCCCACACATGTGGGGTCTTGCTCAGCTCTTGGTTCCAAAGCAGCAGCAGCAGCTGATACAAGGAGCTATATTTTTGGCATCCAGCTCTGGTTTGTGTTTGCTGCAGGAAGCAGTTATTCCCCTGCCTTGCCATTCCTTGTGGAGTTCCGGTCACCAGCAGCAGTGTTCTGCCCTTCTTATCTTTACTTCGTGACAGCACTATAAATGATTAAAAGAAAGGGGGGAGGAAAATGGTCCTCTTATTTATTTTCATATAAATGCCATTCACGCTCAGTAAAAACAGTGTGATGTTTAGAGAACATGTGCTGTTGAAGTGTGGGAATAACTTTAATTACTAATGTTGTGGAATGAAACACAATGCATCCTGCAAAAGCACTCCTGCACATAAGGAGCAACATCCCTGCTCCTATGTGTCAGTGATGGTTGTGATTTCATGAGACAGTTCTGTTCACCTTTATGTCTGTTTTGCAACCTTCTAAGCCTTGTTAAAGAACACAAGAATTTCCTGCTAGTTAATCTTCAGCAGTTATAATCAGTGTATATATATATATATATTGGTGTATGTGCCTTTGAATTGCAAATCTATTCCTTGGCTTTTAGAGTCCAGGGGTTATTTTATGTGACCAGCATTTAATTACTATCATGCTTGAGCCTGACTGAAGTTGGCAGCATTACAGATGTTATTTTATGTGACCTGCATTTAATCACAGATGATCTGTGACTCTTGTTAAACATGGTGGGATCACAGAGATCCTATTTTAACATTCTCTAATGCAGTAACAAGAAACCTTTGTGGCAGTGGGATGTATACTTACGTTTCCTCATTTCCTTCATCTAACTAATTAATTTATTCTGGAAATTTCATGAAAATTTCAAGGATTCCCTGTCAAACTCCTCCTATTTCAAAAATAAATATGAAAACATTTTACTGTCAGAACTGATCTAGATGCAAATATTCTCTCCCTGCCTCTCTACTTCACCCTTTTCCTCTCCCCTTCTCCCTTTCTCTTCTTCTCCACATATATATGACTGATACCTAAAAAAATTCTGTCATAGAAAATGTTTCTTACATCTGACGTTTCTTAAAAAAAACACAATTTTTTTTTTCTGAGCCCTTCGGGAAATGCATAAGTATTTTATTTGAGTTAATGATAGCAGAAAATCCAGAATTACCCCATAAAACAAGCCATGTTACCCACCTGTTCTTAAGTAACCTGAGAGTTGCAAATGAATTTCCTTCTATTTATGCATCACACTGTACTTCTGCAGTTGTGGTTGACACATTCACTGGCATTTTTTATGATTCTCTGTCACAAGTCGAGTTCAATATTATCTCTGTAATTATCATTCTCCAAAGGTTTATGCCAGGCTACACTCCATGATCAAAGTCATTTACTAAGTTCAGCAGATCCTGGGGCCATGCTTACACTTGGGTAGAAGCCTGAATTCTCGGTGGCAGTCACCATTTGGGTGTGTGGAGCAGGACCTTTCTCATGCTGGGCTCCTAAGTACCTCATATAGCAGTGGTGAGCGTCTGTCAGTAACAAATTTTGATAAAATTAGCCTCTCTTTCTCAGTTCAGTAATCTGGCTGCCTTGCTGCCTTGCTGCTTGCTCTTCAAGCCAAATGTTTTTAGAGTTTTTACATGATGTGGATCAACAACACATACTGCAAAATCAGAAAGTGTTGCTTATTTGTATTTGCTGTCTGTATAGCATTTAATCAGGTCTGTGCCATGGTTTAGACTTCTTGTAAAATAAGATTGGGACACTTAATATTTCTGTTCCAAGTATGCAGTATATAAATATTTTATTGACCATATACTGCAAGGGTTTTAACATCACTGGGCTGCATTTTTAGCACAAAGAAAGCATGCTAGAATTTCTGGGTATATTCCACTCTCATGCACTTAACACATTTTTAAGTCTTATCAGGAGAAAAAAATAATTGTATTTTAAGTATGTAATGATGAGCACAGCTTTAATCTCTGGTCACGGAGCGGTCTTTGCTGACAGTAAATGGCTTCTTTCCCCCCCACACACATTTTTTCACTCTTAGGGGTGTAGCAGGATAGGGAATTACATCAAGGCGTGTTTCCAGAACCTGTTGTAATAATTAATCTTATTTATTTTTTCAATATTTTTCTTTGGGTTCATTATTGGATTTTACACTCTTTATAGCCAATAAAAGCTTGCTAATAAATGCTTCACCTAAGGTGTGTACAGAGTACGTTCTCACATAGTTTTGTTGAGAGTGGGAATGTTCATCACCTCTCCACAGCCTGAGGATCTCTGCAGTGGGTGTGCATCTGTGTGTGCATGGGAGTGTGTCTGCTGCATACCTGATGTCTGAGAATCATAATGAGCCCTCCTAAAATGAGAACAAGTGTTGAAATTAGGAGAGGTCTTTTCTTTTAAGCAAATTTCTTGTCTCTATTAAGATATAAACTCCTTCAGAGTGGATAAGAGCCTGGAGATAAAGTTGCTTAGCCTAATGCAGTCCTTTTTCACATTGATCCATTGCGTCATTTTGTCTTAGTTGCCTCATAATTGTCAGAAATTCCACCTATGCTCTTCTTTAGCGGTGACTGTTTTTTCCAGCTGGACACAAAAACCAGTTCTTGTTTTTGTGGAAAAGTTAGAGAAGAAACAAGGCCAGTACTTCTTCATTTGAGCTTCTTGGCTTTTTTCCATGAGGAGCACTCAGGTTTAAGTTCCAAAAAATTTTCAAGAATCCAGGAAGCATTTTTGTTCCTTAGTGAGTAAAATGAAGCAGAGTCACCCCAAGACACATAGAAACACCAAAAAAAAAATTGTGAGAAGGGGAAATAGGTGACAAGGAGTGAAGGAGAAGAAACAGAAAATAAAGATCAGGCTGCAAAAGAGGGAGGAAGGTGGATGAAAGGAAAATATGGCAGGAGTTACAAGTAAATGGTGAGGATTGGCATCTGTCTCTCCATCTGCCATGGTCAGAGGCTTCACTGGAGAATGAGACTAGCTGAGGTGTTTACATTTGAGGATGAATGAATTCAAATCACAGTGAAACCAACCTTCTCTGAGAGAGGAAAGGCTGACTACCTTTGTCGTTTGCGCACATTTGTATTTCCATGATTCCATCACTGGATCTGCAGCTCGATGTAATAACACGGAATGGTTAGTTTTAATGATGATTTTTATTAAATTTAATTAAATTTATCCAAAAGAAAAATTCAGAAATTGGTTATACTTGTGTGTAGCAGGTCAGCAATGGAATAATCATCATAGACATGTAGACTCTCAGTAAATGAAGTGACAGAAGGACAGTGAGTTCAAGCCTGCCAGGAATACAAAGTAATTGTTTCTGTCCTAATTTTATATCAAAATGGGGACTCTACTTTTAATTCATTCTTCTACTCCTTTATTTAATACACTGCCATCTTTCTCAGCTGTACTCTCACAGAAGACAATGTTCACCTTTAAGCTATGTGAATTAAATAAAAAATAAATCTTTTTTTTTCTTTTGTATTATCACTGCTAGCTAGTATTTCTTTATCAGCTCAGTATTATCCAGCAGGACCAGTTGGCCCTGCTGACAAAACTGTTAGGAAGAAAACAGGAAAGACACAGAACAGTTTCAAAGATGAAATGTCTCCAAGAGAAATGTGAGGTCCTGTGAGAATAGAGGGAGTGCTAATAATGGGGAAATGTCAACCTAGATCCAGGTGGGCTAGCAAGATCATAAGACTTAGGACTGAAAGGCAGAGAAAGCTTAAAAGTGCCTCTTAGCCCAGGAGAAAAGAGCATCAGCCAAAAGTTCTGGAAATGTTTTTCCGACGAATTGCTAAAGAGCTGTTGCAGCAGGGTTATAATTCTTTGGCTTTGACTTTACATCAGCTTCACTTGCAATGAAAGGACAATATTTAAATAAGAATTTACAGCCTGAATTATTAAATGCATTCTTTGTTTCAGTGGGAGTTAGTGATGCTTAGTACTGAATATTCTAAATATTTCTGGAGTTCTGGACCAAAATTTGTAGGCCAATTACTATTTTAATTCTCATTGAGCAAATAACTAATACATTATTTTGTTAAAACACTTTCAGTATCATTAAAAATATTTGTGTTCTGGAGAGAAGGGTTTTTTTCAAGTAGAGTAGTGGAGGCCTTTTCTTTTCAGTACTGTACAGGATTTTTTCCTGATCCAAGCCAAGAAGAGCTAGATCATAATGGATCTTACCTCAGAGTGAGGTGGAGGAGTCCAAGCCTGTCAGGTGAGATAGGTGGTAGGGAGACAGTGAAGGGACCTAAATTAAAACAGTCACATCTTGAACAAGGTGTGTTGTGATTTACATGTGAATAAACTGCAGAAGGACCCTGCAGATCATCTCTTGAAAGACATGGAGAGTATTTTTGGAGAGAGGTCATGTCTTGAGACAAGACAAAAAAAGGCAGCACTTACATCATCTGAGTTCTCTTGATTTCAGTTGTTTGAGATGTTCAGCCTGTTCATGAAGATCAAAAATCTTCTGTGTCCCAAATGGTTTTTAGTTTAATAGCTTAAGCATGGAGTTCAGCAACCATCAAAGAATAAGAGCCTCGCATTTTGTTCAGGAAATATTAGGTAAGACAAACCTGTCAGCTTGGTCAGCCCTGCTAGTCTAATAGTGCTTTTGAACACTGGAAACACAATTTGTGTTTGCTTTGCTTTGGCTTAGTTCCAGTCATCTGAGAAATGTAGTACTCTTTTAAGTGTATTAAACTATTCTTGTAAAGTGAATTATGCTGATAGCCTGTTTTCTTGGAGGAGAAGACAGCAATAAAAACTATTTGTGACCTTTTTTAAAAAAGATGGACTTCAGACATCCAAGAAATCAAGATTTGTCTAACATGAGGCCCTTTCACTGGCTCAAGTAGGCTGTTAGCTCTTACCACATTTTTTGTTTTGTTTTCACACACATTGTCCCCTTTTTACAGCCATTCTGAAGGTGATGTTTGGAAAAAAAAAGAAAAATCTTAAAAATATTATAAGGATATCTGAATCACTTCATATTCTTCTAAACCGATCTTTGGGACTGGTATAAAGGAGAGAAAAGCTGTTGATATATGTAGAATTAATTCTGATGAATTATTTAACATGTAGGAGTTTCGTGTATAATCTCATTGAATAATCCTCCCATCTTAAAGCCTTCAGTTCTTTTGGGATTTAACAATGCTGGCTGATAGTACTGAGGGTTGTAATACATTTTGATATGTTCTGTCTCATTTCAGTACAGGTAAATTAAAAGCAAATTTAATTCTAATTAGCCAGATGGATTGCTCAAAGGACTAGGTCTGCAAGGTAATATTCAAGCTTTTAATTTCTTGTGATCTGAAATTGAGGTTATATATGATTGATTATTTGAATATCTGAAAAATTAAGGAAGTCTTAAGCAAATTAAATGGAGAGTCTGAGAAATAGTGGTAGCTTTCATCAGAGCCTTTTTAAGACAGTTTTTTACTGTCTTACAGTGTGTTATGACATTTAAACAAAGATGTGGTATTTCTTATCCCTTCTGAGCAAAAAGTCAGTAACTAGCAGAGCTTTTCAAGCCTGACATATGGGTTCCTTGGAAAAATCTATTATGTATTTTACCTCATTTGTTTGACTTTTTTTTTCTTTGACTTGACTCGAAAACCTGGCAACACCATCTCACTGGGATACAAAGTCCAGTTTGGTTTCCAAATAATCCAGAAAGCTTGGAACAGAAACCCAGTAGGATATATTAGGTTTTGGCTTCACTTAATCTGTCACAGTTCATGAAGAAAATTTCATCAGGGTCACAAAAATAAATATGCTCCAGTGGTGCTGTGACCATAAAATGCATTATTTGTGGCACTTCTGGTGAGTGAAAGCTCATTACATTGTGCAGAGAACAGGTAAGGCTTTATTTTTTTCCTGCAGGGCTGCATGGAGCTTTGGTCTTCCATCTTCTGGAAGGATTAACTAAAACTGGAATAGGCACTGAAGGAGGAGAAGAATTAAATACAGAGATGTCAAAAAAAGACTAAGAGGTCTTAGCTTGGTTAGCCTTTTAAAATGGAGGCTGACTTGGTTGATTTTCATGCATGATTAGGTGGGTAAACAGTATAGAGGAGAAGATCCATTTAAGGTATAGAATTATAGTGGCACAAGAACAAATACATGTATACTACTTACGAAAACATCTAAGTCAGAGTTTAGGAGAAATATGTGAATTGGATATCCATTCTTGGATAGCTTTCTGCTAGGTTATTGAGACCCAACTACTGTTTGACTACCAGTATGATCAGTTTGTGAAGGAGCTTGTGAATTATGGAGGTACTAAGTTTTCTACATGAGTGAACAAGATAAAGAGACAGAATTATACCTTTGGGCGATTTTAATTTTTATTATGCATTCAACTGGATATATGAGGCTTGAGATGTTTTCCATAAGAGTTTGCTGATCTATCAAAATTACCACATGTTTACTTTACTTGAGGACTAAACTCTTATATTCATGCTGTGAGTCTGTTGTACATTTTAAAGCCACCCTTCTGTTCCTATTCCATGCCTCTTTTTATGGTATCCAAGTGCCTTTCAGAAACCTCTTGATTAATATAACTATAATGCATCATAAAAATTATTCTTTCTCTCTTTCTTTCTCACAGTGTTCAGGAGAAAGTGCTGTGTCACACATACACATACAGAGAGGTACATGAAAATATTTGGGAAGGCATGCTGAAAAAATGGACTTTACCATAGCATGTGTGGGTGAGGTGCTGCGATTAAGCAGATTGTCATCCTGTATTCTTTTATAGAGATCCATATTCTGTCAAGTTAAAGGAGAAAGGAATGTAGAATGTCCTGACTGCATTCCTTAAACCAGTGTCTGAACAAACATTTTAGATACTCCAGAAATCATTAAGGATCGTGTTTTCAAAGGATGTGTTAGAGGATGTGAGCAATACTGGGACTTTCAGAAGCATTTTTGTAAGCCTTTCATTTTGATCAGTTGGAATTGAGCAATGAAAATTGAGTCAATGATCTGCCTCATTCAATGTGTACCTAACTAGGCAAATTTTTTACTGAGATACTTAAAGACAAAGAATAAAATTAGTCTGACATGATATTTTAAAAAGAATCAGCATCATGAAAGGATTAATGCTTATAAACTTCTGAATGGTTGGGTGTTCTTAAATTATATGTTTACAGATAGTTTAGTTTGATATTGCCTGCTGATGTAACTGTGGTCTAAAGGAAGGTGTCTGCAGCAACCTGTCTGGTGGAGAAGATGCAATGTTTGTGTTGATAATGACTGTAATCTCTTGAGAGTGTGTAGTTTCATGTTTCTGCAGGTTTCAGTTCTGTAAAGCTGGAATTATAAATGCATGTGTTGCTAAGTCAAACAGATCATTTGTCAAGACAAAGAGTAGTGTCCTAGACAGCATTAGTGGTAGCACATGGGGCTTCTAGAAGGTGGCACAGGAAAACATGGTACATTAAGAGTCAGGTGTTTCCTTAAATTCTGCTCCAACTCAACCATTTTTTAGTGGATAGTAACAGCACTTAAAAACAAATGTCAGAAGAGCAAACTGGTTGAGAGCCTACAGTTTCAGACCGTCACAATTGGAACAGTCAGTCCTGGTTTCTGTATGTTTGGGGCATGTATTCCACAGTTGTGTAGTTGAGGATAACATCCTTAGAATTAATTTCCTAAAAGGCAGGTTGAAACAACCTGAGGTAGTCATAGGAAAAGTCAAGGTACTAGTCAACTACAATAACACTATTATAACAAAGATTTAATAGTCTACAAGGCTTCATGGAGGATGCTAATTCTTCAGTAATGTTCCAAGTAACTACTTGGAACTACTCTACTATAGCTGGCAGCGACTTCACCCTGAGCTCAAAGACATCTGCTTGCCTAACTGCAGTGGCATCTGCATATCTTCTGGAAGCCTGCAAGGTTAGGCTGAGAGAGAGAGTAGGTGCCAGTACTTAAACCAGCAATTTGGATAGCACTAGGGAGATATAATACTCATTGAATGAAAGCAGCTGAGAGGCAGTGTGTCAAAAAATGCTACCTCTCTTTCTAAAATATGAATAATTCTGTGGAAGTCTGGCCAGTGACAGCATAAGTTGCAGTGATGGTGTTTCATTAACGGTCTATTAATTGGTTTTATATTTGATGTGTGATCTTTATAACTGCAATTGTTTTGACTGGGCTTGGCAAAACTCACAGTGCAACTGATACTAGTTGTCACCCTTTTTTAGCCCACTCTGTTAAGCTGACAAAAAGCAAATAGGTGTAAGTTGAATTATCTTCCACTTCTAAATCTGATCTCTAATTCAAGATATTTTGATAGGTTAGCCTGCTTTTATGCTGCTTCTCCCTTAAATAAAGAGCACTTTAATTTCTAATGTTGTCAAACTAGAAATTCCCCCTTCAATGGAATTTGGAGAAAATAATCCAAAATAATCAAAAAAACAAAACTGTAAAGAGATTAATATCTGCTAGATGTGAGGTTCCCTCTCACACTGTAGTTTTTGGTTCCTGTTCTTAAAAAGTAAAATCAAGTAAAACCAGGCAGGTTATCACGTTTCCTTTAAAGTGAAATTATGTGAATCTTCTGGATAAAATTGTGTTTGAGCAAGGCTTGGAAATGTGCTAAGTCAACTTTAAAAAAAAACAAAACAAACCAACAAAACCGATACTTGAAACTTTGGTTTTTCTACAGATGGTGTTCAAAACAGCATTACAAGCCTAAATCAAAACATGAAATAAGTGAAAGTATTCTTTTTTTCTTAAAAAATAAAGGAAAAACCCTAACAAATACAACCAACCAACCAAAACCAAAAAAACTTACTCTATTCAACGCAGTATAATATCTTTGAAACAAGAGCAATTACGTGGTTTTCCCAAAGTGGTACAAAGTATTCACAGATTAGTTCCCAAAATGTTTGTCCATCCTCATCTTCCAAAGACATTTAGTAGATAATATCTTGGGACTGTCAGGTGGTTAATGTATTTGCTTCGTTAGGTTAGAACAACACATGGAAGACAAATTCAGCTCTCATTAATTTAATTGAAAATTCTCATTAACTTCAGCAAAATCAGTGTATGGCCCTTCAGAGTAAATTGTCAGTGGAGCAGCAGTTGTAGATTCAAATTTGTCCCTGTAGATTGCACACAGATTTGAATCTATTTCTTAATTTAAAGAATTCCTGTAAAATCCAAGGGGATAGATATATTCAGTATAACATTCAAATTCTGTAAGGTCATTGCTACTGGGTCCGCTGTACTGGTCTAACTGAAGATGCAGCAGAGCCTCATATGCTCTGATCTTGAAAAGCAACATCATATAGCGGCAATACTTCACACTAAACTAAACAATCTGTGTATTTAATAATTTTGTAAGTGCTGTTATCTTATTCCCTTTATGCCTGCTATACACTGGTTAATAATCCCAAGAAAATGCCCCACCATTACAATAAATATTTCTTCAAATAATTCATCTTTCTTCCACTTTAGTCAGCAGCTATTTTGAGGCTTAAAATAAGCTTTTGTCCTCAGTTGTGTGTCTACTTACATCAATAACAAAATTATTACTGATCTCATAGAAAGTAAAGCAAAGTCCTTAATACTTCCTAAAAGCTGGATTCTTGCTGTAGCAGTCCCAGATGTTATTTTATCTCTGTTTTATTTTGTTACATAATTGACAACAGATAAGTGTTAAGGCACATGTCACTGCACGGTACAGTTACACATGTGCTTCCAAATTCTTTCCAGTATGTGCTGGGAAGTACATAGTGCAGCATGTGTCTTCTGTTTCATTACACTTGGCAGAAATAATGGTATTTGGAGAGAAATTTATATGACCGGTACTAGAGCCTGCTTTTGGCATTGTCTTTCATCAGAGCCTGATTTCGAAGGAGAATTTCTCCTGAAGAATGGTCTCCTTCTATTGAGATGAAAGACAAAATCATACTGTGTCCCTTTGGTTTCAGTCCGATGCACTTAGAATATTTTTAAGCAGTAGCAGCTGTTCACAGCAGAGTTAATCTGGCAAATTAGTGCCTGGGTTAGACCAGCCTAGGTATGAAATTCCTGTTTAAAAAGCTGTATAAGGGGTGTTTTGTTCCAATGGGAATTGTATTCTCTCCTGTGAAGCAGTGAGGTGGCTAAGGGAATATGTCACATGGTTCTCAGAGCTGCGTTTGACTGAGCGCCTTTGATTTAATTACTTCCTAATATAAAGTGAGAGAAATACTCCATTCTTTCTATACCCTAGCAGATGTGAGTTTAACACATCAGTGCAGCCAAGCCATTTCCTTCAGTGTGCAATGCTCTAGATTTCTGTCGTGCAGCCTGTCTTCCCACCAGTAAAGGGAATATCTATATTGACTGCTATTTTGTGTAACACTGCCTATTATCTTCTGCTTTCTACAAATACTGTGAGTTTCTCTCCGAAAAGTTGTAATCACATGTGCAACTTACAGTTTGGTGGCAGAGTCATAAACTTGGTGTGTGGAAGCCAAAAAGCCTGTTAGACCTCAGCAGTGTCATTTCTGAGATCACAGCATGCTGAGATGATAAAAGGCAAAACCAGGAAAATAAAACACTTAAATAACCAGAAAGTGCACCTTTGTTTACTTGAGTATGGTCCAGAAGATTTGAAAATGAGCTGCATACCTGTATCTTTAGTGTGAAAAAGCATGTATTGAGCACATGACCATGGATATGGAGCACAGCCCTGGTGTGCTGTATGACTTTTCATTTGAGACAAGCAGTTTTACATGTTCTCCTTTTGAGACTTCATTAAGCCCTTAACTTTGAAATTTCTTTATTTTCTCTCAAACTGAGATGCTGAAGAGAAAAATTCTGTATTAATAGTCAAAATAATAGGCGGCTCAGAGAACATAAAGCCTGTAGTGTGACACACTTGTATGTGAGCTGGTGCTGGCTTTGCACTTAGTACAGACCATGTCAGAACAGCGTGGGGGGAATTGTCCTGGCTGTCTGTCCCTGGGCCACAACTGTCCCGGGGCTGCAAGGATTGCTGGCAGCAAGGGGAGACATCCTAACAGGCTGGGTCTTGACCAGGAGAAGCATCTGGAGTGCTGTGTCCCGCTGCTGGCTGGTGCATGCCAACAGCTCCCTGCAGACTTTTACAATGCCAGTGGCAGTGAGGCTCCTCTCACCCACTCCAGCTCAGGGAGTCTGTTAATACCTTTCTTTTCTGTTCTAAGCATGGTTTGTATTGTAGCCTCTGGTGGTTTTTATTTGCAAAGTCCTTCAGCTCCTCAAACCACCTTTATTTTTATATAAAGCAAAGCAATATTTGCTTTGTGCTAATATGTTATTTTGCTGGTTGAGAAGAGAGGAAGCAAGAGAGAAATGCCTTCTCTCTGACTTGCTCAAAAGGAAACTGAGTTTTACCCCTGCAGTCATGAATTCCATCACTTTCTGCAGCTCTGCTCCTCTTTCTGCTCAGCTTTTTAGTCAGTAAAAATGTACTTTATGATTTATACTGAAGAAAAACATATACCTTAAAGATGCGATATTAGGTACTTTGATATATAGCCTGAAGAAGTCAAGGTCCTCTATAATTTGTGGTTGGGTTGGAAGTAGAAAATAGGAACTTGTTGGGAGATCCTGGAGTAAAGACTGCAGTAGTAAGTCATCTGTTTGTGCCATGTTCTTCATCTGGTGGTACGCAATTACCAGGATTGAGCAGAGGGGGCTCTTGAGTTGCAAGGAGAAAATGGAAAACCTGATTTGCCTGGAAATTTGGTTTCATGTTCCAAGTTCCTGCTTCATCAGATAATCTCTTGCATCATTACCCAGCAATGAGCTAAAATTAAGGCCAGGATAAACAGGATGTTAAAATAAAATGCTGCAGCATACCAGCATTACAGATGTCTGTGCAACCCACACCCCTCATCTCTTCCAGCAGCTGGACACAGGATCTTTAGGGCCAAGAGTATTCTAAACATAAAACTGCCTCAGTGGTCTTAGTGCCTGATGTCTGTATTGCTTCTGGTAATGACCAACAGCTGATACCAGAGGGAAGGGAAAATATGCTGCCCCTTGTACATGCCTGAATAGTCATGCATAGAACTAATCCCTCCTGTGCCTGCATGCAGAAGTGAACACTGACATAAAGCCCTGATTGCACTTGTACCTCTGCCTGTTTGGATCACAGCCGGGTGCAGGATGGGGAGCAGGAGACAGGCAGGGACAAAGGCAGCAAAAGGTCTTCTAATCTCCAGTGAAGTGGCACATTAAAAACATGATCTCACAGCTTGTAGAATTTCTGGATTACACTGTTGGAATTATTCTTAGAGACAGTTTTAGTAAATGTGAAAAATTTCTGTGTCTGCACTAGATTATTATTTCTGCCTGATCCAGAAATTTCTCTAAGACAAGTTTCTCTTTAATGAGCCAATATTAGAGGCTCTTGCAGTTGGTAATAGACTATATTTGTTTACAAAAGGGCTCCATTACTTTTGAATTAGTATAATTATTTTCTTTTAATTTCTTGAATGACTTCCTATATTTCATACACTTCCTTTTAAAGCAAAAAGCTAAAATAGATTGCTTCAAAGTTTATTTCTTAAAAGAGGTCTTCAGGTTGAGCAAGAGTATAGTCTTGACTCCAGAGGAGAAAATGGTTATGGTCAAATTAGACTCTCTTGTGGATAGACGGTAGGAAAAATTGCTTTCTAAGGTACAGAAATGGAAGCAAGACAATCATGTGAAAAAATAAAATATTAACAATAGGGTTGTAAGATTGTGTTATTTTGATAATATTTTCTAGGTGACTCTAGAAGAATATTGCTTCTCTTTAGAAATGCATTAAAATTAATCATACAACAAACAGAGTAACAGGACTCAACAAACAGGTTTCCTGATCTTGTAAATTCCAAGAGACATTTATATAATTTCCATTTTAAATTTTAGAGTGATTACCATCCTGAGAAAACTTCTTACAGGGCATTATTAATGTGAAGATCTCCAGGTGTTTGCAACTAGAAGTGTTCTATATCACTGGTCAGTGTGTGTCCATGGGGAATGCAATGCATTGATTGAGGTGATGTGTAAGGCAGTGTGAAAAGTTCCCCCTTCTACCCCAGCTGGTATGACGCCACTGACTTTCTTTGAAGCACTTTTCCTGAAAAGAAATTTTCTATGAATCATTTGCTCCATTGGTCCCTAGTTTCTTCTTTGATATTTCTTCATGAAAAGGCAATTTATGCTGGCAGTGCAGCTCAGCTGAGGCCTTCCCATATTCTTAACATATCCTTTGGGCATGAGTGAAAGAGGCAGCAATCTACTTGCAAGGCTGGATCCTTGTTTTAGGGACATAGTGCAGTTTCTTTCAGAGTGAGAAATTTACCTAATCTGTCCGTCTAGAGATATTTTGAAGAGATAGGGAAATATCTGTAGTATGTTGCCTTGCATCCAAATCACACCAGGTATTTACTTGATTCAGAATCTAGTGCATAAAGACGCCGTTAGTTCAGCAATCAGAGGAACTAAGATGCATTAGAAAATACTGGTGCTATTAAACCATCACTGATAAGTAGTTTGTTAGCAACAACTCACTCTATTGGCTCTCACAATGTACATTCAGCCTTCGGTGAGTTGCACTTAGAAATTAAGGTTTACAGTGCTTTGCAGAGCTCTGTGAATAACCCTTGACAGCACTGCCAGCTTACCTGTAGAACTGAGCTTCAGAGTGACTTGGTTTGATAACATCCCACAAAATACTATGTCCAGGTAAAATTGGGAAGAAAAATTCAGCACTTATATTTTGAAAAATAACAAAGTCCAGGTTCTAAACCCTGGAAGATATCTTACGTGACCACTGAAGTGCTAAGGAAGTTGCCACGTATTTGTGAGAACTTTGTATTCAGGTTGCATTTACTTTTGCAGAAGTGTTGATTATTTTGGGAGAGATTTATTCAATCAGTTGAGATTCTACCCTTGAGCAAGTTTGGCTCCGTTTTTTGACATGTTTTGTCTCCTTGTTGTAGCTGTGTGGAATGCAGCACATGTGAGCACATGTAGAGCTGATGAATTTCCAGAGACTTGCTATGTGTTTTTATTATTCAGACTGGTGGATGTGACATGGGAAGGTAAAAGTTATGCACTTGATGCTTTGTCTATCTTCATTTTCTAATGCTGAAATACAAGCTTATTATGAAAGCTAGAAAATGACAGGGTGTAGATAAAATACTTCCTTATATTACCTAAAATAATTTTGCTTTTTTTCTTTCCTAACTAATGTGAGAATTATTTAATGTTCATTGTAGATGCCATTAGTCTCAGTGCATGTCCAAGAATCCTCACCTTCATTACAGTAATGCCTTTTCCTGGTCTTAAAATCAAGAATCAAACATGGTTAGAAGGGAAAAAGGGATTTTACCTCTGTATTTATTTTAAGGATCCTTAGGTGCACCACGTCCAGGTCGAATGCACCACAATGCACACCCACAAAAGATCTGGTATAACATTATAGGTGTTACTAATTAGCATATCTAACAAAAATTCCCCAATGAGAGGCTCGAGTGAGCCCCCCCCTCCCAAAGGCACCTTCCCCTGGATGGCTCTGTCTTAGTTTACAGAATGTGTTCTGGAGAGGACCTTGGGGTCTGGGGCATTCTGATCCCTAACTACGAAGCTTCTAAGATGTTTACTCTCCTAGCTTGACAAACAAGTCTAAGAATGTAGGCTAAAAAACACTTAAGAATACAAAAGCTATAAAAAGGTATATAAAAGGGGTATAAAAGAAAAGGCAAAAAATCATCATGGCATCAACAGTAAACTCATACATAGGCTGCTGCTGGCTCAAATTCAAAGGAAAGAAAATGGAAATATCTTGAGTTTGGATACTTTTACTATCTTTCATTCTTCATATTCACCCCCTTATTCTTCAGGTCAATAAATGCCTTCTAACACATACACCAGGCCAAGAAGCAATAGTCCAAAGCAGAAGACTGTTCTCCACACAAGAAAAATAGATACTAACCTGTCCGTCTCTGCAGAGTAAATGACTGAGAACAGATAGAAAATGGATTTAGAGTAATTTTAGGATTATATACAGCTGTCTATTAGAAGAACAATTTCCTTGAGAATGGGTAATGGTAGCAAAGTTCTTGATGGATTTCATGAAGTTTTGCTGACTTTGATTTTAAAATATAAAAATCTCCATTTTAATTTGGCTGGTTTTTTGGTCTATTACTCCTAATGGACTGACTGCATGTTGAATACACTTGAGTTTTAATATTGCGATAGTAGTTGTCATATTAAATCCTCTCTTCTACCTCTGGAAATCCAGAGAGTAAATAATATGTTGACACCCTGCACGGACTGAGTTTCCCTTCTGCTGAACAAGATCTTTGTTTCTACATCAGTATTTTACAACATTAAAGAGGCTAATGTATAATGTGTATATATATATAATGTATATATGTATATATATTATTCTTTTTGACACTTGTAGAAATCAAAAAATCACTGAAGTCACACTGAAGATTAATAACATAATTACTGGTAAAACTTGCTTAGCTTGCTGAAGAGGTTTTGCATCCTGGAGAATATTGTTTGCAACATTTTCCAGAACACAGCTGAGCAACTAGATATTAAGCTGAAGGATTTTCCCATGCATTCTTGAACTAATTAAACAGGCAGTCAATTTACACTAATCTAGATTAATTGCTTTACCGAAAGTGGAAGAAAATATTTTAAAATGGGCAAAATGTCACTTGATAAAATTTCAGCTAACAGACATGAATGATGATAAGAGTCCATATTCTCAATATGTTTTAAAAAGGCAAGCAAACTGCTGCCTTTGAAAAGGAACAAAATATACATGAAACACAGTTAAGTATAGTGAAGACATTTACCAAAATCTGTGTTCATGTTGCCCTAATACATAACTCCAATATATTTGTAACTTCCTTATATTGAATGAAAGCTAACACTTAAGTTCTTTATTTGTTTTTCTTTCCAATCACAAGCTTTCCTTTTAGAGCATATCTGTACATCACTGCGTCCTTATATCCAGGTCTCCTTAAGAAGCTGAAGTTGGATATTTGGTTTATGTATACTTTTTCAAGTGATTTATTTGTTGAAAACTACTGTTTAAAGGAATATTATGAGGTTATTACATTACATAATTTTTGTGTGGAAGGCTGGTATATGAAAGGAATTCTTCCAGCTGTTTGTACTTCTCCTTTTTTTTTTGAAGCAGAGCATGTACACAGCTGTGTTGTGAAAGCCTCTGTCAGAGTCATTGGCCTTGTCCTGCAGGCCTCTGCAGTGCAAATAAATAAATAAATCTCACTCTAAGTTAGGGAAGTGCAACTGAAATTAGCGACTGTATTCATTAATTCAGTCTTTCATGGTAGACTGGACTATACTCTTTTCCATTTGGTCACCTTTTCACATTCTGGTAGCAAGCATTAGAGCTCACACATAATTCATGCTTTTAAACTACGTGTCTATAACTGTCCAGCTGTATTTTAAATCTTAATTATTTTTTAAAACCCTTTTTATTTTTTCCATGTGGTGCTACTCAGCCAATGAAAATAAGCAAGTCATCCATGTATCTATTACATCCCTTTTCATTTATCTGTGTATTTCTAACCTAGAGCTGCAAGGTGTAAGTGCATTACTGTGTAAATCCTAACAGCCTGAACCCAAAAAACCCTAACATTTCTAACATCTACATTAAAAGTAGGGCTTTCTGAACTCTATTTGAGAAAACTTATCCAAGCAGTAGAAAAAAGGGAGAACTCTAGATAAAATCACATTAAAAACCTAGACGACATCAGGAGTAAATCTTTGGAGAAGTCAGTAATGTGAAACTCTGCAAGCAGTTTTATAACTTAGAACTGATTTAAAATTCAGATACAGAGCTGGTGATGAGACATTTACCTGAGCTCTTCCCCCCCTGCATGCCATTTACCACAGGGTGCTAGCTGATGCTCTGACAGAAAATTATTCTTTCATCCTGGTCTGACATTGCCCAATTCACTTTTTAAATTTGTTGCTCAGTTCAGCTCCTGAGTTTTCTGATCCTGTTTAACTCTATCAGCATTTGTATTCACATTTCTTACTTCAGGGACAGAGGAAGATCCCCCAATTTTCAGAAACACATGCACCTTTATAGACTACAGAAGCTAAAGAAGGAAATTATTTTCATCCGAGCAGAAGAGTACATTCTTGATTTGAAGATAAATAAATAAATAGGCATAAACTATGTTCAAAGAAGAAAATAAGCCACTACAATTCTAGATGATGCACTACATGCAGGTTCTTCCTGACCTGGTCCAAAATTTTGCCTGTTTAATGGAGTCAGCAAACTAGTTTTGTTCACCCCAGATGAACCCGTGCTGGTACATGCAAAACTGCAGGTCAAAAGAGGGATTTAGGCACACTGGAATGGATTAGGAGGAGTTCTTTGCTGGTTTGAGTGGGATGCTTAGTTTGCTTGCTTCTGTAGTAGCTTCACTCCTTAGCATGGAAGTCCTAACTTGTGGAAAAGAGTTCTGAGGCAGATTACACATGGCTTTTGTTTTAAAATTTTGAACAATAAAGGACACGTCAAATTATCTTCTATCCAAGGAAAGGAAGGAGGAGACATGTCTGCAAAACTTCAGACATGCTAGCAAAAATGTGCATTTATGTCTGCATTTCCACTCTGATTTTTAACCTTTTTCTCTCCTGAAAAAAAGAAAAAAGAGAGAGTGGATGATGCTTTTGTTTTAACATGTTGAATAAAATGAAAAATCAAACCAAAATAGTTGGCACATAGCATAATACAAGATGGACTATTTAGAGTGGTCTGGTGAGAATATCACTCCCACATTTGAGTACGTTTATGTATTTTTGCAGTTTTGAAGAGGTCTGAGAGGATAGTGCACTGAATACAAGAGTCTCTCTTCTTGACTGTGATGCTGGGCTCTGTACCCATTTCTAACCCTCCAGTATACCCAATACCCCAGATGGAAAGTCCTGAAGTGGGTGGGTGGGGCAGTTGGAGTAAGGCACCCCTGGGACAGGGACAGACATGGGCACGGGCAGCCCCTGTGACCAACAGCCTCTCCTCACCCCAACTTGGCACTCTGGAATCACTGCTCAGGCTTCTGCCAATGGTGCAAGAGAGGCCCTGTGGCTTCCCTCTGAAAGTGTCAGAGCTTATGGAGAGCTTGCATAGGGATGCAGATAAGAAGGAGCCCCGGTGAAAGTGATACTTTATTTGCATTATTGAGCACTGGCCCAGAGCCCACCAAAGTCAGCAGAAGTGCAAGTATTGGATCTATTCTTGGATTCGTGTGGGTGTCTTAGCTGAAAGCTTGGCAATCATATCAGTGTACTTTATTTAGCCAAATTCCAGAAACAAAAGTAAATGCAAAGATTTATTTTGTTCTGGCAGGGCTTTTTCTTTTTTTTTATTTTTTCCTTTTTTTTTTTTTTTTTTTTTTTTTTTTTTTTTTTTTTTTTTTTTTTTTTTTTTTTTTTTTTTTTTTTTTTTTTTTTTTTTTTTTTTTTTTTTTTTTTTTTTTTTTTTTTTTTTTTTTTTTTTTTTTTTTTTTTTTGTGGGGGTGTGTGTGTGTGTATATGTGGTTTCTTTTGTTTCTAATTAACATGTTTAGTCTTCAGAAACTCCCTTATTTGTGTTCTACAATTATACTGCTGAGTAGGAAGCAGGGGGTCTTTGCAAAGAACGAAATGAATTAGCTTTAGCTAACTGCATCTAAAAAGGAGAGCACGTGGTCTTTTGGCCTTGCTCTGAGAGTAACTCAACTAGTGTTTTGGACAGCAAACTTTCTGAATATTAGACCCAGGAAAAAATGTCACAGTTTATTAGAAATGGGATGGATGGGAGCAGGCTTTATTGGAAACACTGGCTAAGCTTACGTCGTAATTGCTGTGCTGAAGCAGTAAACAGCTGCTGATCCTGTGATCTTTCCAGTGAAAAACAAGCATTTGTTGTAGTTATTTTTCAGATGTATGTTGTTGTTTGCACAGTATTTCAAGTGTCCTACTTGGTATTTATATTATTAGCTCAGTGTTCTACATTACAATAAATGTGTTTACTTATTACAGAAGTGCTGACCCTTAAAACATCTGCTCCTCAGCTGAACATCCACAGCTCAGTGGGTGTGGGTAGCTTCTGTTAGCCATTCTTTCATAATATTTTGCAGTCTTTGGCAAGCAGTTTGAGTCAGATTCTGACCTCAGATGCACTCCTGTACAACGGCAATAGCTGTGCTCCAGTCAACAGCATTCTTCTAATTTTATGTCAGTGTTAACTGAGGTCAGAGGACATTGCAGTGAGTGGGCCACAATCCTGTCTAATTTTTGCCTGGCAAAAGCTCTTTAAGCAAAAGACATAAAAACTCTAGTGGCTCCAAACAGATGCCAAAGTCTCCCTCACTCTTCTAGAGACTGAGCAATAGCAAACAGAATGTTAATCAAACGGTTATGAGGAGTAAAGGGTTCTGTGTCTATCACCATTAGCACAAGAACTGCAGCTGCAGTCTGACAGGCTTGGGAGAGCTGTGACTGTCTGGAAAGTGCCTTTTGATCTTGTGCTGTCTCTTGTCTCTACCAATACTGGACCCGAGGGGAATGCTCAGAAGCTTCTTTTGGAGACAGTGGTTTCAAATGCCTCATGAATGAGGGGAATGACTGGGGAACCCATCATTTCCTGCAGTGGGGAGAAGACTGCATTGAAATCTCTGTGGTTGGTGTTGAAGCAGGGAAACAATCATTTCAAGACTTTTAGTGTCTTAGCAAAATGTCGTCCTTCTCTCCCACCCCAGCAAGCTGTCCACGGTCTGTGACTCATGCCCACTCTGTCATTCATGTGTGAGGTTCTGCCTTTCCACCTCTGAGAGCCCACTCCAGTGCTGTGGAAAGAATGCCCATCTCAGACCTCCTTCTCCTCTTTCCAAAGCCCAGCAGCTTCCTCTGGTCGTGGGCTACCTGAGGAGAGGGAAGGTGCTCACATTACCTCAGAGCACAGCCTAATTTAGCACATTCTTTACTCTTTATGCCCAGTGGAAAGGATGGGACAGTCTTTTTATCCTGCATTTGCAGTGTATCTACACCCCTGGACCTTGTCAACAGCAAAGGAACTTACCCACTATGGTCATACAAACCAAAAATAATATCGTCAACCAACCACAAGCCGTTTGTGTTAGTATCAGCTAGGACTTCTATAATGGAAAGAATTCAAAAGTAAAAATGGAATGTAAATTTAATATACACAGCATCCCCTAGAGGTTTGTGCTGCAACTTACAGATAGGATGACTGCTCCTTTTCCATAACTGGTTTGTCTTAAAAGTACCATCTAGTAATCATTATAATGAGAATACATTTTGGAATTAGCTTATAGGTAAGTCATGGCTAAAATATTGTTGGTGATACATTTTGTAGAATGAATCTCATTCTAAAATGGAAAAAATGTTTTGCAAAACTACTTAGCAGTGTAACCTTTGTAGACTAGTGGGGGAACAAAGAGCTATTCTGTGTTACTGATCATTTCTTATCACCAAAAATCCCTGTTTATTTCCCAATTGTTTATTATTGACCTTTTTAAATTAAATTTAATTAATTTTAATTTTAAAAAATGTTGTATTTTCCAGTACATAGATTTAATGTTTACAGCACTGTTTCCATGAATAAAATGGGCTCTCTTAAAGAACTTCTCAAAATATTTATGCTTGATAATGGATATCCAAATGAAAATGCAGTGAAACTTGGCCTGGACAATACATGAAAGCATCTTGACATAATTTGGCATGCAAGTAAACCATATTCACACCTTGAATGCAACCATTTATTAATAAAAAGTACTCATTGTTTCATCTGCAGCTTCTTTTTGATGTAGAAGACAGTTTTAATACTTCCACATTATAATATTTAGGATGCCTCCTTGTATAAAGGAGAAAACTTCCTGATACAACTATTATGGTGGTGTTGATGTCTTGTGGAAACTGGTGACTGAGCATGGAGAATACAACAACAGATGGTATAGACCCACACCAGGTCAGTAAGCTGTGGAAACACAAAACTGCCAATCCTGAAATTGAAAACAGGTGGCAAAAATTTCACTTGGAGATTTGACATCTGTAAGTAATCAGTTAGTGTAAGAGCTTTGGTCAGACACAAATTAACTTCATTGCTGATTGCATTTTCAATAAGTAAAGGAGAAAGCAGCTGCATTTGGTTAGAATCACAGTACAGGGCTGAAATACATAGGAAGTGTTTAGAAGGACTTAATTTTTGTTCTTTTCTTTTTAGTTAGCTTGGGCATACAGTTCATAGTATTTTGGTTGAGAAAAAAGATGTTTTACAACAGTTTTAACAGTGCTTCTGGGATCAAAGCTTCTTCTAAGAGCTTCAAACTTTCACACCATTCCTACACCACTTTCCTCTTCTAAAAAATGTAAATAAATAAATAAACAAAGGACATCTGGATTTGATTGGGGGGAGGGATTAATTTCAAATAAGGACATAAAAAAGTTATTTTGATTAGAACTGAGCTATGCTAATGGGAGATGTTGTGTTCTTGAACTTTGTCCTTTCTGGCAAGCCTTCCTTCTCCCCACAGATAGCAGTTACTGATCTTAAAATGCAGATGTCTTACACTGACCCAGTGCTGACTTTCGTAGCAGTGACAGGGAATTTCAGAGCAGGCAGTGTGTTAATGGGTGCTAGTTTGAGAAAAAAAAATAGGTTACTTGTATGCCAAATTGAAGTTTAGAACATTTTCAAAACATCTAAACAGAAGTTATTATTGTAAGGCAGACAGATTACCTGAATAACTTCAAGAGATAATGGTATTGACCACCTAGAATATTTCAGGTTTAAAGGATTTCAAGTTACTCAGGACAGAAAAGGTTTTTCCTGTGGAGGAGAACTAACACAGTAACACTAGAGCCAGAGCAACGTTCAGAGTTGCAGTAAAAAGTTGGGGAGATGACCTCCTCCACCTGATGTTGTATGAGGCACATACATTTATGAAAATGTAGCACTACGTGTTTCCAGAAATTCAAGTCTGTTGTAGTTGATGTCAATTCAGTTTTCCACAGCTGGCTGTTTCAGAGAGGTTACCACCTCCAGTCAGACACCACCCTATGCTAAAAGTAGCTTGACATCAAAGGTGCTCTAAGCATCCACAGCTCCACTGAAATCTTCAGGAGGTTGCACTCTTGCATTTACATATCCCAAAGTGATTGTAATTCTAAATCTTGAACTATGTGAGGATAGTGTAATGTGAGGAAGTAACTGAGCTTACTAATGCGAAGAACCAGAAGATCAAGAGTTGGAGGATGTCTGTAGGGATATGTTCTGGATAGAATGATGTGCAGAAAGTGTCAATAGATCACCCTGCCAAAGTATGCCTCTTTAAGATGCTGCAGTCAGGCATCTGCAAAATGTGAAATTCTCAGTCATGTTCAACAATCCTGGCCAACGGGTTCACAAATTCATGTTTCAACCAAGATGTTGCCTCATGGGCTTACTTCCCAGCCTATTTGCCATTGCATAGACAATTGTCTTCTTTCTGGCAACAGAGTATTATTCCTGTGGCATTTACAGCAATTGCTTACATGGAACAATAAATATCAGATAAATATTTAATATGAGTTTAACTTTTTAAGTGTTGTTTAATAGCTGAAAACTAAAGGAAACTGTGCTGTGGCTAATCAGCTATCTGCGGAGCACCAGCAAGTGCTCCTATTAACAATAATGCAAAATGTATGGCTTCTAGATCACATTGTGAGGTTTAAAGGGACCAGTTTATTGGCTATATGATGCATCTTGCAGTAGAATAATATTAGAATTCTTTTTTTGAATTTTCTAATACCTGAATTTTCTAAGAGAAGCAAGAGGAGCCCACTCCGTGACTAGCAGTTTTATGGTGCTGCTGTATATTAGATATCATCAGTAAATTACCTTCTGCTTTTTTCCTGGAATCTAGGCATCCCACTGGACTCAACATGCACAGTCATTTCATTCCTTCCCTGTGTGCCTGAAAACCACTTTGCTATTTTGTCACTGCCTTGACAAAGAGATTTTCTTAGTGATTTATGTCAGATGTATTCATGGAACAGTAACAGATCATAATGTGCATATAAACTGTTCTGTAAATTAAAACATACTAGTTCTTTGTCCACAGCCTTGAACTGTGTGACGTAAGCTCAGCCCTGTCTCTATGCACTTATAATGTAACAAATTTCTATTTATTTTATCTTAAATATTAATTTTATCTTAATTTTAAAAATTTTAAACAAGAAGTAAGATTCCTTCTGTGATACTGAGAAAATATATGATAGCAAAATAGAGTTCAGGCTTGTCACATTTTTCAGAGAAGTGATTTTCTGACTGCAGAACTCTATGCAGTCTTACTCTCCCCTCTGCTGTTTTATCTTCCTGTGACAGGTCACTGGAGAGAATAACATCTGATTTCAGACAATAAGATTGGGAAGAGGTAGCAGGCAACTGGGGCCAAATCCTTTGGCTGAGGCTATGCAAGAGCGTCTGCATGCAACATCAACTTTTCCTCCCTGCTCTGCTCCTTCTCACTGAAGCTGGGCTAAACAAAGTGGTGCAATGTGGGGTCTGCAAATGTGCCTCTTCCTGGGAGGGCACAGGCTGATCTGGAGAGACCAGGCAGCTGTGGAAAAGGGAGATGATTAGAATAAGGTGGAAAGGTGCTGAGCAACTGGACTGGAGGCAGAATAAAACCTGAGTAAAGCTATAAAAGGAGGAATTCCCTGTATAGACCTGTTCCTGATGGGATAGAGCTGTCAGGGCTCTGGATGGTAAACACTCTACTAAAACCTGTCATTCAAGGTATGGGAAAGATAATTTTGGTTGTATGGGGAGAGGCTTGATTTGGAGTCTGAGGACATTGGAGGGAATAGTCAGTCTGGGGTTTTGTACCCTGCAGGGACGAGGGAGGAAGGCATACAATGAGGAGTGGGGTCACGTGCACCTGTAGGGGGAAAAAACCCCAAACAAACCACAAAAATAAAAAGAGAAGCAAGATTCAGTTTGCCCATAGTGAGTGTGTTACAGATCTGAAAGAAATTGTATGAGCTGGTATATGTGAAATCACTCATATTTAAAGCTGAAGGTGAGAAACAATATATTGATGAGCCTGTGCTTCCTGTGGAGAGGCTGTATAATGACACAGAAAGTTTTCTCCCACAGCTTTCAGTCTCCTTACTTCAGCAAAACTAATGGGAGTAATAAAGTAAGTTGTTGCTTTTTCCCTTCTTACTGCATTTGTATGAGAGGAGGAGGCTGAATGTGCTGTCTTTTATTACTTTTCTCCTCCAGGAGTAAGTAAAAAGGGATATATGCTTCATACTTTTTTACAAACAGATTACACTGGACAGATGCTTAGAAACAGCTTAGCTAAATCATGTGAAGGAATGCCTACATTATGCAGTGTGGAAAATCTGCTGCTTTTAGTATAACCAGGCAGAAATGGAGATTCATTTGGGCCACAAGAAGTTGTGAGGTTATGGTTTACCATTAATGGAAAAGAGGAAAAATGTCCACTATGAGTTGTGCAATAAAGTCCAGTTAAATAACAAGTCTTTGAAAGTCCCTGGTTCATGGAAGTGTCAGTGGTTTTGTGGGTTCATTTAGAACCAAAAAATGTGCCCAGATCCACCAAACTATGAGAAACCTCCACATGACTGACAAGCATATGATACACAGGCTGAAAAACTGCATTTAGTCTTTGAAGCAAGTGGGCATCTGCTGTCAACACTGGTTAGTGTTTAACAAACTCTTCCTCCCAAATTCTTTTAAGGTTACAAATATGATGAAGGACTTGGGCACTTAGAAACTCAGTGTTTTCATGACAAATTTGTAGTTTTTAAATTTATAAGTGGAATTAAAGCCTTGTGTGAGTTGCTTACTGTTATCACTTAGTTTGCAATCTCAAACACTCAGTTGTGAATCTGGGAGTGGCCTGAAAATTATAAACAAAAACAAGTAATGCCCATTGTGTGTCCGAAATCCTGCTTCTTTCTAGGGATTAACTACTCTTAAGGTCTGCAAGAAGACCTGCTTGCCTTGAGATCCAGCATGTGCCATGCACTTCTGAGAGTGAGGTTGGTCTTTGAGAATGAGAGAAGCTCTCAGCTTGCCTTCTGAGCCCAAGTACTGGTGTCTTATATTTCCATAATATCCTGGTGGTTATGCACTCTCCAGGGAAGTGAGGCAGAGAGATCAAGGCTACATTTACCCTGGGGAGGTCTTCCATCTCCTAGCAAGGTGTCCTGCTTTTGAAGTTTTTCTAGAAAATAGTGAAGACTAATTTGAACAAAAGAGAGAGGACAGGACAGACAGTTTATAAAATTCATGAGGACTGTAACTAGCCCTGATTTAAGAAGAAAAGTTTACTGTGAATTTCGGGAGACAGTTCTGTCACTGTGGGCATATGCTTTCCAAAACCAGAAAGCAGGATCAAATAAGCAGCTCAGGTAGGTAAGAAAGGTGGCCAAGCCAGCTTTTTTGGTAAGGTGCGGATGCCAGTCTTTACTGACTGAACCTGCATCCTTTACCACTGGATAGCATTGCCCCTACAGCTATCTGAAGAGAAAATACTGTAAACCAGGCCTGTTAATGGTAGTGGGTTTGGAAGCGATGGTTCTGTGGGACGTACTGCAAAAGGACGGCCAGCCTGTGCAAGTTCAGCAGTCAGTTGGCCAGGACACCTTAGATATCCAGGAACTGGTGATCTATCCCTCTGTAATTCAGACATGGAATGATATATCTTTAGTGACTGAGCTGTTTCTCTGCTTGAGTAAATGAGATGTATGTGTTGAGGAAGGCACTCAGCATTCAGCAAGACAGATTAATTTAAGATTAACTCCTCAGTGGAGTGGAACTGACAGGCCTGTAGAAGATGAGCAGTTCTAGGGGCTGTTAAATTCCCATTTAAATTCACCAGCCTGGGACTTGCATTATTTGCAAGTTCTTTGACAGTGTGAATACATGTGGTACAGAGGGAGAGTTTGTGCCCTAAATTAGCATTGAGCTAATTGGAAACAAAATCAGAATTGTTCCTGAGAAACTTAAGTATGAGTTCTAGGGTTGTATTAATTTCCGGGAATCGGGCAAACCTTTGCATTTTACTCTTACAACACTGAATGTAGTCTAGCTGGTTTTGAATCTGTTCCCTGCTGCAAGATGTGAGGAGCTGGTTTGCAAACCTTACTGTGGCTGCTCAGGCTCTGGATGGGCTGTCAGCCAGTATGTGGGTTAAAACCTTGGCAGCAAGATGCTGTGACATAGACATATAAGACTGCTCTAAAAGATGCCTTTTTATGCAACTGGCTGGTGTTTTTCTGTCATTGAATCTCAAGGGCAGGGCATGGGGAATCACAGCTGACTGTTGGCACTATTCTTCCTTTGGAAAGAGAAAAGAAACAGCGTGTTGAGACAGCATTACTATATGCTTCTTAGGAATAAAATCCATAGTGGGTGGAATGAGAAGAAACACAGGTGATTTTTCAAGTATATTTTACAAATATATAAATCTCTGTTTAACAAAATAGGTCAAATTTTGACAGACTTATTTTCCCAATTCATTCTGTACCTGGATATGCTTGTCTTTGTTTAGTAAGTAAACCCTGAAATGTCATTTTACCTAAAAACTTTTCAAACACTATGTTTTCTCTCTTACTTAAAGGTATTTTTCCCCTTTCTCCTTTGAATTTGCCGTCTAGCCAGTGATAATAAAGAACCTGAGCAACAGCTTGAACAAGTGGCTGAAGTACAGATGCTCTGCACTGTAGTGATAGCCCAAGCAGAAAGCCAGCCATCTTGTGAAGGTCTTTTCCTCATAAAGTCATTCCTTCGGCTCTCTAGAGGCACTAGACCGTGTTTGCATGCATCTAATCAACTAATTCTACCCAGTCCGAGTTTCTGTAAGCTCAGGTTCATTTTGAAAATAAGCTTCTCCAAAGCATTTAAGCACATTTGTGTTTTTTTAAGGAATATACAGAACTTTCTTGTTCCATGTGTTACATCTATTCTTTTTTACCCTCTGAAAAGGAAAATAACATATTCTTCATGTGATGATTAATGTGTAATGATCTTCACACATTACATAATGTCCTATCTTCCACTTGGAAAAGCACTGGCACAGCAGAGTGGCAAATCTGTCCCTTCGTAAAGTGTAGACTGATGTCATTTGAGCTGGCTCAACCCTGCACAGCTTCCAAAACACAATGTGCTTTGCAGCATGGCAGTATCCATTTCTGCCTCCTTTTTTTAAAAAAATGCACAGATGAAATGTATATCCACAGCATGCAAGCAAACCCACCCCAGCAGCAGTGCTGCAAAGCTGATAATGTTTTTGTTCCTGGAAATGTCGTGGTTGAATTGGAAGGTATATAATACTGAAGAAAAAAACCACATTTTTTCGATCTTCTCCCAGAATATGTCTACCTAAATAACTAAATTCCATGTAACTTCTGTGTATTAAAAGTGGATGCCAGCAATGCAGTTCCCTAATTTTATTTAGGCACAGTGGGGTGCATGTAAACAGTGTCAATTGTAACATATATAAAAAAACAGGTTTTATCTGTAAATTCTAAAATGCCTTTATAGGAGTTGAGTCCTTCCAGTTCTGTTCATCAGTTAAAAACTGTGAAAACATGCCCTTCCTGCACTCTACTCCCCAGACCTGCAAAATCCACAGTACTAGCTTGTCTGCCTTTTGGGAGAAGACAAAGGCAATATTCAATACTCCATGTCTTGGGCAGAGCAATTAAACATTTTCTGGATAATTTCATTGCTTTGACAAGTTTCAAGATTGATGCAATATTTTATGCATTTCTTCTGTTTCTCCAGTATCTCTGCCAGTTTTCAAAGGGTTTATTTCTTTTCTGCCAAACAAAGAATGTCTTTCTATCATTCATATCTCAAACTGGCTTAATTTGTATTTTTATGCCTCTGATTTCTGATGGGTTTAATACAGCTGTTCTTTGACTCTAAACACATTTCTACAATTCCTCCTTATAATTTTTTTTTTTTAGTCTCACATCAAGTCTAGCAAGGCAGATTTTATCCCAGAGCTTAAAAACAATCTCTGCTCTAATTTACTCCCATTAGTGTGCTAGAAACATGACGTTTTTCTCTAGCAGATCTCCTGATCTAGGATTTTAGCTGATTTTAGCTGAAGCTAAAATGAGAATTTCTCCTGGGAAAAAAAAAAAAAAAGCAGTAGGCATTTAGACCCACTATAATTTAAGTAACAAATTTAATCTTCATTAGTCAAGACAGAAAATACTTTGCCAACAGAGAGGCTGGAAGAAATAAGAAATGGCCTTTCAGTAATAAAATAGTACATAGCTATTATCTAGTGCTTGTCATCAGTAACACAGACCATGTTTAACAGAGAAAGTGAGTTTCATTATCTGCATCTTATAGATTGCAAAAGAGAGGCATTCATTGTGCTATTCCACAAAAATATGGAAAAATATAAGTAACCTGCACTTTTACAGCACATATTTAGTTTCTTTTAGAGAATCAATCTCTACACTATATATATTTACCATAATTACTTAGGTTTCTCTTATGCTTCCTCAAAAATTGAAAATTTCTGACTTCTCTAGTGACTGTTCTCACAGAGGACCATATCTCTGGTACTGCACTAGGCCAGATTGGAGCCCTTGTTATTTAGAATCACTACTATGTTTTCAGAAGTCCTTAAAACACTTACTTCATGCACATGAGTGAAAATGGAAGGCAGTAGGTCTTCTTTTTTTAAAGTTTTGTACTATTCTTTTGGAATAATATATGAAGAAATGGGGGAACTGGGTAAGTATATAGAGAAATTTAAGTTGGACAGCAATTGCGAGTTGAGGGTGAAGAGACCTTGAAATAAGCTTCAATGTCTTTTTTTAAAAATTAAATACCATTTTCATTTCTTGACCATCCCATCTCTACAAGAAACCAGCATCACAAATAAAACACTGTAGCATAATTCAGTGTATCTAAAAGGGCATGAAAATCAGGTAAAGGTATCTTAAGGATTCTAAAGTACTAGCATTTAATGTATTTTTCAGTCATTGCTAACCTAAACATGGAACTCTGCCATATGAGCCCAGTGAGACCTCCTGACCCTTGAAGTAACTCTGTGTTTGAAGATGACAATTTACTTCTTTTACTTTTTGCAGGACATTTCATGAAAACTATCTTGAGACCACAGTGTAGTGAGTTCTGGCACTAAGCCTTTACTGTTTATTAAATGAATTCATTAATTCCACAAATGATCAATCTATTTCCTTGTATCTGGATTAATCTTTCTTAATCCTGAACCATTGTTGGTCTAGGAAGCCTTTGTGTGCAGAAAATGAAAGATATATAAAGTCCTAGTTTGATCCGTAATGAAAGTGAAGGGGTTAAAATTTATGGCTCTGACTGAAATCAATTTGTGTGTTTATCACTGAGCTAAAGTCCAAGTTATGTCTTCATAAGCAGCTGTAAATTTTAATTTTCCCATCTTCAAAAATTTCTCTTTTGCCACTCTACTGGAAGAAAAATCATGCAGCTTTTTTCTTCAGCTTTTATAATATCAGATACTATTACATTCTCTGCTACACATTTCTGGGCAAAAGCAATTGCTTATTCATTTTCCAGTTTTCCAGATCCTGAGCTCTGTGAAACATCTAATACTGCGAACCACTTCCTTTGCACTCCTGTGATGGGGACAGAGGGGACTGAGGATGCAGCAAGAGAAATGTGCCATATTTAAGTCATGCTGGGGTTACATGGCATGATCTGCCTTTCTTTGAAGTCCAGGACGTGTTGAGTTCTGAGAAGTGTCACTCTATATGTATGCTGTATTTTGGCACACTGCCACAAACTCATTAATAAATCTGTTTGGAGATAGTAAGAGGCTTAGGAGTTTGCCCTTGTTTGCAGACAAACTTACTAAGGGTGGTTTCAGTCTGTTGGGCACCACTGAAAAGGGAGGAGAGGAAATCCTTCATCTGTGTGCCATCAGTGTTTGTTGCACCTGATGAGGCGTTATGCCATTGTGTGACCTTTCTTCTCTTATTTCCACTGTGCCATGTTGCTCAGACTTTAACCTGTGCCCCTGAGGTGATGCTGCCTGTACCTGTATGTATGGGCAGCCCCATTGTGTTGATATGTGAGCCCTGTTTTCCATCTGTATCTCTTTGCTCAAGCAACTGAACCCTCCGTGGCTGCCTTTGCTGTGAGTGCTGACATTGATCCTTGTGCCTGATCCAAAATCAGCCTGACAGGGCTACCCAGAAAGCCAATTACCCTCTGGTGCTGCTCCAGCGCCAGTGAGTGACAGGCCCATGGAGAGCTGACCCGTGGAGTCTTGGCCAGAGCAGTGTCCCTGCAATCGCTGCTCTTTGCACCCTGCACTGTGTGTGCTATCTGTGCTAATCCATTTTTTGAGCAATGGGCTTCCATCTGCCTTAGCCTTTGGCTTTTCCTCAGGCTAAAACTGAAGATAATCCTTCTACCAAAGTTGCATTTGGCACTATCTGCTGGGAAGGGCATAATTAGCCAAGCTAACACAGGTTAGTACATCCCAGTTATTTACTGTTTTCTTTCTCAGCAAGTCATACAAAAGGAGTTCCAGACATATGCTGCAGTTCAAATTATGAATGCCTAGTTCACTTTTTGTATGCTTTTCTCTCATATCACCGGGTTGTCCTAGTGCCTAGGTTTGCTAGATCCTTCAGGAAAAAGCAAGATGCTTTCAAGTTGGAACTGTGAGATGGACACATAGGAGACCGCTCTAATGCTACTGCCCAACACCAGCAATCATATTGTAATCCAGTTACTGACCAGAAAAAAAAATTATAAACTTTTTTACAGTGTGCTTAAATAAGGTACAGTTGTATTAGTATTCTTTGGAAAACCTTTGAATCAAGTTTGGAAAAGCAAGAATTTGCATATAAATAGAATATTATAGAGAGAACTCCATTTCTCTTGGCAGGGCACTGTTATGTTAAATTCTTTACTTTTTGCTGATTTTCAAACAAGTAATTCTGTAGTTTAGCAAGGGTTTGTGTTATAGGGAGGTTTGGACAGAAAATACACAAACTACACATGACTTAGCATTTTGACATTATTGCAACAATAGTTAATCAGAAAACCTCAAATTATTTAAAATGTGTTAACTACTTTCTTTTCTATGCTGTACTTTGATAATCCACAAGTAAATACAATTATTAATATTGTGAGTTTTGTGCCAGGGATGTAAGAACGTTACAGATATACTTCCTTTTGGAAGCTTAGTGTGTGCTAAATATTCATCTATGTACAGTTGGATGTCTGCATTACTAATAATTATTGCAAGTGCTACTGGAAATGTGGGTGTTGAACATATTAGTATAGTGTGCAAAGATTAAGTGAGTAGTACTCGAATTTGCTGTGGCTGGGCATCTAAGTCTATTAGAGCGTCTTTTCTTCTTTTTTTTTTTTTTTTTTTTTGTAAGGAAAGGCTAAACCAGAATCGATTCCAACTTCATTATCTCTCTTTTCAAGGTGATTTCATCTTCCTGTTTCAGAAAGTGGAGGGCTGAGATAAAGGATTACACTCTGCATTGTTAGCTTAATCATAATTGTGTTTTTATCGTTCCAAAAATAATAAAAAAAAACGATCTGCAAGTGTGGGATGCTGATGTGCATAAGACTTGTAAGCATCGCCTTCCACTTCTGTTATGATCATGATGCCTTTTTCCTGGTCTTAAAATCAAGAGGCATACACGGTTAGAAGGGGAAAAGGGATTTTACCTTGGTATTTATTCTTAAGGATCCTTAGGTGTACACGTCCAGGTCATATGCATCGAGATGTACCCCACCGAGTCTTTCCCTGTGTCTCTGTGTCTCTCTCCTCCCGTGTGTTTCCGTGTGTGTGTGTGTGTCCCCCCAACATTGGGTATAACATTATAGGCTTTTCTAATTAGCATATCTATCAAAGATTCCCCAATGAGAGGTTCAAGTGAGCTCCCCCTCCCCAAGGCACCTTCCCCTGGATGGTTCTATCTTGGTTTACAGAATGTGTTCTGGAGAGGACCTTGGCGTCTGGGGCACACTGATCCCTAACTACGAAGCTTCTACAATGTTTAGTCTCTTAGCTTAACAAACAAGTCTAAGAATGTAGGCAAAAAGCACTAGGAATACAGAAGCTGTAAAAAGGTATAACAGGGGTATAAAAGAAAAAGCAAAAATCTTCATGGCATCAATCAGCCTTCCCCTAAACTCTTGTTTTAACTCAGTTGTGAAAGCAACTTAAATCCTTCTAGATTGTGTGTATGAGAAAATTAAGCACATCAAATTAGAACACTTTTTTTCCTTTTTAAATCTTCTTTTTACTAAAATACCTTCAAAATCTTGGTACTGGCTAGATTTTTGGTGATGACTGATATCACTGTGTACTCACCAAAATTTTCTCCCTCATTACCCAGCATCTTCAAGACTGCAAGCCTTCTTTAAGACATAAGTTGTACTTTTTTGGTTCTGTATGTATCCAGTTAGCAATAAATTTAGGTCTTTGTCCCCAAGTGGAACTGACAGAAAGAATAGCAAAACAAATCTGTAAGAAGTTATAAATCCATAATGAGACTGCTTGTAAATTCAATGTGCAAATTATTGTGTTTATGTAGCCAGAGAATAAGACTGAAGATGGAATTTAACAATATTTCCTCAGGGTAGGCTAATCAAAATCATGGTATTGTTACCAGTGGACTCGGATCTTGACTTCACTTATACCATTTTAATTTACCGGTATGATTGCATAAATAATTACAAAATGAAAGTAAATCAGGCAATTAAAAAAAAGCAAAACAAAAACAAAACAACAACAAAACAACAACAATGAAAAACACTACAAAACCCCAGCCTGCAGCAGTTGTAGTTGTGACAAAGATAAAGTTCTGGAAGTGTGGTAATATGCTCTTTGGGACCACTTGTAGTGGTGAAAAATAGTTATTGAATAGAAAGCAGTTGCAAAGGGAAGAGTCTGAGTTCATATTGTTGATAAAATGGATGTGGAAGGAAATTACCAGTTATGTTATTTCCCTGCCATGATACCTATTATTATTGATACTGATTCTGTATTGCACGTCACTACTTATTGTATAATTGCAAGGAAAACATACATCAAGATAGTGTTGTTATTTTAGACTTTATTTTTTGTTCTGAGCAAACAATTCAACAGCTGTACAGTGATCATCATCTTCCATCATTCAGAGTTTTATCATTGTTGACCTCTGATTCCCTTTGCAGGTCTCATAAATTCTCATTCCTAGTTGGGGAAAATAGGATCATGCTAAGCATTATTTTCCCATATATTATTACAGTTCTGTTGGCAGATTCAGACAAGCTTTAAAAAGAAACTATGAGGATCTGGTCTTTTGTTGTTTTTAACATCATGAACCAAACTGACACAGCTATTGGTGTGCTAATTTTCAGTGTGGGATAGTTTTTACAAATCATGTTACTTTTTAATTTAAGAAATTTATTGTATCATTAGCAAGGACATATTGAAAATCAAGCTTATCTGTTATATCTTTCCTAAATTAAGGTCAGAAAAATGGAATTGGTCCTAGGTGCATGAATCAGATACAGAAGAAGTCTCTATTTTGTTGAGGTGTTCATAGGCAGAGTTAATTTTAACTAGAAATTTTTCTTTTTTGTAAGAAGTACAATTGATTTTTTCTGTGATATTCGTCATTCAGTATATAAGCCCTCTACCCAGAGAACCTTTTAAAGGCATGTTTATGTTTATGTTTTGAAGAGCCTATAACTTCATGGGACCAGTGTTCATATCTTCCACCAACATTTGTTGTTTTCTCATCCTTACTGCACAGGTAATAATAAAAATAAAGACTTACAAGACAGGCTACAGAAAGTTGCTTAACCTAAAGTAGTATGATGGCATTTTCTGTCCCTTGATGAATAAATTTGTGTATTTGATACTTGATTTTGCTGGCATTTGGGCTGAAACATATTTAGAAAGTTGATCATGTATCTCACAAGCAATCTGCTGAATAGAGCATGAGTATTTCAATGTATGAGTATTTCCAGTCTTTCAAAAGAAATCTTGCTGATTATGGTGCATTTATGAAATTAGTCAAATTGCAGAGTTGGCTTAAATGTGTGCAATCATGAAATGTAAATAACACATACGTTTCAGAAATGAAATTCTGAAATTCTGATGTGCAGAAACACTCCACAAAACTTTGTTTGACCTTGTGGAAAAGGGGGCAAAAGCCCAAAACCAGCTGAATGAATGAAAGAGTATTTACTTATTTGCCATTTTTTCCCCAAATAGGGTTTCTTTCTCCTTTGGTTACATTGCCACCCGTAAAAATATAAAGTTTCTTTTTTGTTGTTTCTTCCTTATAAATAAAGCTTTATGTAGACCAGACTTCCTTACAAAATCAGAGCTGTCTTGCTTGTCGGGTTCAGCTGTTGCATTTTGGGCTTATTTGCTTAGAATTTTTCCCTTTTTCTTTGAGGGCAGTCTTGGCAAAGCAGAGAACCCATGTGTCCACCACAGTTAGGTGTCTTCTTCCCTTTCAGCAAGTCTTTCTTGTATAGCCCAGCATTTCTGTTCTGTTAGAGCCACTTGTATAATTCACAATATTGAAGTGGACAAACAGCATTGATTTATGTTAATGAGTGTTAAGCCATTCTATATATTTCATAGTACAGGACACACATCTTCCTGCCCAAAACCTCAGACTAGCAGAGCCACCTCAAAAGGTCCTGATGTACAAGACCTGTTTTAGATGTTTGTCTTCCATCAGTTTAGTTTAACACATTTAAAAACTTGTTTAGTAGTTGTTAAAATGCAAGCTCAAATGGTAAAAAAAGCTGTTACCTGGGTACATGGTGGTTTAAGCAATAGATGCCAAAAGCTTTCTTTTTCATGTGAGCAGGTAAACCTGTACAGAAGGAAATGTGAAACACCTGTTTTAGAAATGAGTGAAAGTGATTCTGCCTGTAATTTTCATCCATTCCCATTCCTCAATGTCTTCTCTAAATATTCTGTGCAAGTCTTTCCAGTTTGTGTGAATGATGCTCCTTTTCCCTTAAAGCCTTTGATGGAAATTTTGATCAATCACATCAGTCATGAAGGGCTGAACTGGCCAACCATGGCAAGAGCTTCTGATCTTCCCAGCAGTCACCAAATAATTTCCGATTGGTGAAAGCTTTTTACAGATTTGTTTCCCTTCTCCCCACCTGACTGCCTCTCTAACTTTATTCAACACAGAGCTGAAATCTTAAATTTTAGCATAACCCAAGGAGGAAAGGAGCTGTAGGCATAACGATTTTCATCAGTAATTTTATGAAAACTTCAAGAGCAAGAGCTGAAGGATCAGGCCAAAACACCATCCTCATTACATATTCATTAGAAAGACCTTACTCTATTTTTACTGCTTCAAAACACTGCAGCACAGTATCAGTCATACAGACCTTCCCACAGAGATAGTGACATGCCAGTGATAGGAGTACTATGTATAAAACTGTGATGATTTACACATAAAAATATTAGTTGAAAACAGTAGTTCCAGCTTTAACAGATTTGAAGGGTTACTGTAGTTTTGCATCTCTGTTCATACAATTTGAACAAGTTGCTACTCATCTGTGTTTGCCAATATTGTGATTTTATTCTAAATCAGATATTACAGCATTTGGCTTCTTTTCAATTGATTTGAATGACATGTTCTCCTTCAGTGTTAATTAGAGAGCTCTAAGATCTAAAAGATAAGACTGTAATACTTTGGTACATTTCCTCTAAAATGCCTTTTATGTGATTTTTCAGCTACACAGAGATTTCAACCAGAAACATGAAACAGTTCTACTTTGTAAAGTGTTGGAATTTTAGGTCTTTGGATGCTTTTTCTTCATGGGATGCCGCCTTTTAGAATTTAATTTATCTATCCATTATCTGAAAATTTATATGTTTTATTTACCTAAAAATAAAACATCCTGTTCAGCTCATTTCAAAAATATTTGTCATTTTCTTGGCATTCTGCTGGGATAAACAACAGAACATTCTGGAGCAGAGCTGGCCTGACCAAGCTCATCACCACTCTCTCTCTATCCCCTGTAGTTTAAGGCAAAGGTTTAATGAAGGAGGAATCACACAGTACATTTCTCTCTTTATTCCTTGAAATCACGTTGTAGCTCAGTATCTCCGCACTGCCAGTCCAGGACAGTTAACTAGTCTATTGATAACAGTGTTTTACAGATTTCACAAGTAATAGTGAAAAAACCTCCAAACACTAGTTTTAGACTGAATAGTTATCACTTCCTGCATTTAATTCTTGCTACTATTCAATTTAGAAGGATATCATGCGTTCTGAATACAGCTAGATGATTCTAAAGATTCCTTATGTCAGTATAGCTTGTACCTGTAAAAAATATTTGTCACTGTAATAGCAGAAACGGTATTATTTTAGAACACTTTCTATGTATCAAAGAGAAAAATCACATAATTAAAATATTTGAAAGGAGATAAAAGTTGTGCACTAATGACATCGAAAATCTCTGTAATGTGGAATGGCCCAAGCCAAATTTTGCAGATGCCATGATGCAATTATACCGTAAAAGAAAATATGAAGAAAATTGTGTACAATTTTCAAGCCAGTGGAAATACCCCAACACACTTCCTTCCTTCTCTCCATCATTATATTATAATTTTAAAAACCAATTTATGTTACTAACTCCTTCAAGGTTAGAAACTACATTCATTTCTATTCAGGATGTGGGAGAACAAGGTGTAATTGCTTTTCTTTACAAATGGGTCTCATCTTGAGGTGAATGGGATTTAAAACCCTCCCCTAACTTTCACATGTTCTATTTGCTAGTTTAGGTGATGGCCTCAACATGTCAAGCATGTATTATAGCCATGAAAAGAGTAGGTTGGAGTAGGAGTGCAAAATGGGGGTAAAGTGCTTTATTTTACCTCCCTCTGAGTATGGGTTTTGAGCACCCGGCAGGAAAGGTGCTTCAGGGGAAGGGAAAGGGGTCCTGCAGACGTGTACCTGAAGTGCTGTGGCCTGTTTGTAGGTGTGTGATGCTCCCCGTGGTTGCAGAAGGAGCCCTGGTGTCTCAGCGCCGGAGCCTCGGCAGCAGCAGGAGGGCGGTCATGGTCTCCAGGGGCCCAGCCTCGGGCGCTGCGGATCGCGGGCAGGGAGCCCTCTCTGCCCATGTATTGGAGCAGTTTGCCATGTCTGTCAGCTTCCCAGTGCCTCATCCCTATGACAGCACGGTGGAATGCCTGCAAGCTCTAGCAGGGAGGGCTGCTTTGAATAGATTTTGATAAGGGCTGTGGAGGAATAAGTTAGTTCACCCACTGAGCTGTCCCTCTGCATCAAGCTGATTTTCTGATAAAATAGGGAACACAGTAGCAATTTGTTGAAGACAATGTTCTAAGGTTTTTAAGAAATGCAAGGAAACAGTCTTCAAAGCCACCTATTAAAAGAAAAGAAGTCTGATTGCTTGGGGTCTAAGGAAAGATGTAGCCTGAGATTTCTTGTTCTGCATGTCAGTTAAATTCTGATTTCTGCAGGTGGCCAAGCACCTTCATCTCACATTAATTTCAGCTTGGTTGTGACTGATCAAATAGCTTAGGAAATAAGTTTAGTAGATTTGGGGGAGTTTGTTAGAAAAATGGAACCACATAGAGCCTAAATTGTATTAGATACTGTTTCTGTATTGTAACACCTTCTCATCTGCTAAGAACAGTGTCTGACAGATTTTCCTATACCCATGGCTCCTATACCTGTTCCTGCTGTGATGCAGGAAAATCTCACTTATTTAAACCTTTGATAGCTAATTTTCTATTTTCTCATCTCTTCTGTACTTAGACAACATGCGTGATGCTTATTAAGGACCTTGGAAGTGGTGCCATCTTTTGTTCAGGAGCTTCTGTTAAAAAAAACAATGGAAGTATTTCTGCAGATAATTATTTACTGGTCTATGCTTTCAGTACTTTCCTTTTCTCTGCTGCTTCTTTTGAGAGTCCTTTTTTTCTGTTTTTTGAACCAAATCACCTTCTTCCAGCCACATCCAATGCACAGAGCACCCCTCTACTTCTGCTTTTAGACCCAAAGAAAGTATGAAAAGCATATCTGACTTTTAGTGCAAAATATGCAAACTTACTTCAACCTCTCTTGATGGCACTAACAAAAATAAATTAACAGAAAAATATTTTGATGGGTTTTTGGATTGGGCAAAATAGAAACTTCTGAAGAATTAATGGTTTTATCTGATGATAGTTTTATAGGTTTGTTTTGCTGATAGTTTTACTAGTATGAAAAAGTTGTAAATGAGCATGAAAATGTCCAAAAGTAATATGTTAAACACACCACCCAACTGCTCACCTCTTGCAGAAGATATAGTGAGTGTCTGCAGACTTCACACATCATTCATGTTTATCACTTTATACAGCAGGGCAGCTTTATTTATGCACTGGAACAGCTGTTTATGAGAATTTCACATCTTTCATAATGTTTATTTGCCTTTCACCATGGCTTCCAAGCTCTTTCAACATAAAATCAGTAGGAAAAACTAAGTCTGTACAAGAGTTTCTCTGTCTCTTCTACATTTGTTTTTTTTAGGTGATTAAAATATTTTTTGTTAGACTTACTCTATTTTGAAAAGTATCAGCTATGGGTAAACATTATTAAAGTTACAAAAGTTACAGGAAAAGCTTTTCCCAGACAGAAAACAAGCAGAAAAATAAAACATCTAGGATGTTTAAAGGAGTCTATAAAGGAGTCTACCAAACTTAGTCAAAATTCCTGAATTTTGTAAAAGTATAACGGTTCTTTTTAACACTTACATTGCCATAGAAACTTTATCAGGAATACAAATGGCTATTTATGAGTTGTAGCTTTATAAAAAATTCTTAGGTTTTCGATTATGATAAGCAAACCAGCTCTCTGTTCACTTATTACATTGCTTTGTTTTGCCTTTCTTTCCTTGTCAAACAGGTGTGCTTTATGAAGTTGTTCAGAGCTTCCCTCGAGTGGAGGAAAATGTGCAGGTGGATTCATATGTAAGCAGCCACAGGTGGAGAAGGCACTCAGAGTCCCTCAAATCAGTCGACACCAACAGAGCCAGCATGGGGCAGGATTCTTCGGAGCCAGGGGGTTTCACTGACCTGCTGCTTGAAGAGGGACATGACAATACTACGCAGATTGAGGTAGATATTCATCCCATCTATTTTCTTAATTCATTTTGTTATCTTTGGTTGGGGGTAAGTAAAAAATTAGGACAGTTCCTTCCGGGTATTCAAACACTTATGGGGAAGAGTACTCTGGTCTTTGTACTTACGAACCTGTCAGGACAGGGAAGCTGGAGTTTTGTCTTGTTCTGAGGCTGGAGCCTGTCCTTTCTGAGTTTTGAGTATAGTCTCTTTAGGATGTCTGTTTCTTTACTGGAAAACAGCCAAGGGAAGTCTCATGTTTTAGCAGTTCTTGCTGAAAGGAAGTAATATTAGAATAAAATTGAATTCTTTTTTTGAAGTTGGTGTAAACACCTCAATTTTCAAGAATTTGCCTAATCTTTATGGATAGTGATATCCAAGCAAAAAGGGGAAAAGACCCTAGAGAAATGAGAAATTGGAAGAAAATTCAGGTTTTGGTCATTGAAAAAAATTGTGCATTATTTGATTTTTGGTCTTCCAAAGAATAAGATGGATCAAGTCCATCTGTGTGAAGTCTTGGGACATTTTCCCTCTGTTTTATAGTGTCATTCAACCTCTAATTTCTTGTTGAACTGCCAGATAGCTCTCTGTCCTGTTTTCTTTGGTTCTTTTGTTGTTGTTGTGGTTTTTTAAGTATTGAGTTCGGGGTTTTGTTATTAATAAAATCTACATCCTGTTTTTCAATAAAATACAGCTTGGACTAAGCTACACTTAACATCTTCATTCATTATAATCTTCTTCCAAAACAACAGTATCAAGGTTTTTTTCAGTTCTGAGAAGCTCACTCTCAGAGAAAAAAAAAAGCAGCCTTCAGATTTTGGGTTGTTACACAATAAAAAAAGCAATGTAATATAAAGCCCATCTGTAGAGACAATGGCATCTCTACTGCATGAGTAAAAAAATAGTGCTTTTTGAGAGGTGTGTTGTGTGTTTGTTGTTTTTAAGCTTCCCAGTTTGTGCAGCACTAATTATGTTTCCTCTTGTACTAACATGAAAGTCACTGGTTGGTAAATTGTAGTTTTGAATTTCATGTTGATTTTATAACTTCCTTTTTGCCTCTTGTAATCCCCATCTGCCCATACTTGTAGCAATTCTTTTGGGCACAACACAGATCAATCTTGCATCTAGTTATTTTAGCAGGTAAAGTGCAAGCTGTCTCAGGTACAGGGAAGTTTTAGTAGCTGATCTTTCCATGGCTTACCCATGAATCCCTATGCAGTGTTTCCATTCAGTTTGGTTCCAAGCTCTTTTGAAACAAAATGGTCAGAGTTCCCCCTCTAACACTTATGTATAGCAAGATTTGGGGGGAAAAAAATGAATGCTTCTAAATGGATGTACATAGAATGGTATTTTTCCAGGAACATCTTTCCTGACAGATTAATGGCTTTGTAGTGTCTTAACCTGAAAAGTTTCTTGAATTCAAGTTTTGTGTTCTGTTGCAAACCTCTTTTTCTAAGTCTTTTCAGCACAATAAGATAACTGAGTTGTGGTTTTACACATTATCGGATTCCATTGAAAATCCCCACAACAACACACAGGCATGTCACAGGAAAACCCTTGATGCCTGGCCTTATAGAGGAGGCAGAGTATACAACAGATATCCACAGAGGAAGAATCCATACACTGCAGTCTTCTGCAGCTTGGGAGCTTATCAGCAGTGCTGGAGAGCTTATTCATTATCTTAAATGCTTGCTCTGTGTACATTGCAGTACTTGCTAAAGAAAATCCAGAGAATGAGTATTACCTGCCACTGACATTTAGTGATGCTACAGGATGACGACATCCCTCCTTTACAGATACTGTTTTTTACAGATACTATTTTCTCTAAAGTGTTTTCTGGGCTTGCCATGCTAATATGAAGACTGACAGTGATGAATGTTTTCACTTGATGATATTTTCTGTCTTTCTTTATAATGATGAGTTTACTTTCTCTCCAGCTTTATAAACCCAAACCAAACAGCCCTTATTCCCTCTCTCTCCTCTACCCCTCCCTCCAAAAAAAAAACCAAAACAAAACAAAAACCCCAAAACAACAACAAAACCAAACCAAAACAAAAGGAAATAAAAAAACCCACCCCAAAACAGCCAAGGAAAAAGGGAAGGCCATAAGCAGAAATTTCTGCACGCTGTTTAAAACTAAATATTTCTTAAGTTACCAATCCATATATAAGGTGAAAAATAATAAAATCAAAATTGTGTGGAGCACAGCTTACTGCCACTGGATTTCCTTTTACTTTAAAGAAATTACACTTTTGATTTGTTTTTTCCCGTTGGAATTACTGGAATTGTTCTGTAACTTCCCAGATTCACCATGCTGGATGAGCCATCAGCCCTGATCCAGAGGTTATTTTAACATCAGCTTGAATGGGAGCATGAAGTGCAGACCTCTTAACACTCTTCCTGAAAGTACATTGTAGATTGGTTTATCACACCTTTCCAGCAGTCAGGGTGGACCTCCTCCTAGGCATAGGAAAGATAATGGTGGGATTCTCTTTAGGGTGCAGCCTCTCTGGTCCAAAAATGGAGCAGTGTAGCCACCAGGAACCCCAGGCGCCTCTCTTCACATCTCTGTTTTGTCTCCTTCATTTTTTTGGCACTGTGATTCAGGAAAGGACTCATGGAAAATGATATACACATTCATGTGCTTTTTTTCAAGTAAAGGTGTTCTCTTGAACTGGTCTTGAACTATATTGCAGAGACTAGCAGAAGCAGTGGCTATAGCCACTGGATGTGCTGGACCTTCAGAAAAGGGCAGGGTCTTGGGAAGCAGAAGATAAGACCTCTAAGTCCCATTGTGTTGCTGAAGAATAGGAATGTTGTGGTCCACAGGTGCAGTGTTGTGGTGGCACAAACCCACAAAGATGGATGTTGCCAAACAAAAAGCAAAGGTCGTAAAGAAAAAGTTTCTGCTGCAAGCCAGATAGGAAACCTGGTGGCTAAATATAAATTATAGGGTAAATCAATGTATAACACTCTATAAAACAGTACAACTATCTTGAAAGTACTCCTGCTCTCCTACTTTAGTAGGATTATTATAGTGCGCCATTTAGAGACTATAATGTTGCAAACCCAAAAAGCCTCCCAAAGGTGGAGGTTAGTCCCAATTGCTTTATTTGCAATTGGTACTCTAGAGCTCAAAGGCAGATGAGGATCATATTCCATAAGAGACTGGTTATGTTTTCATTCCCATTATATAAAATAGCTAAAGAGAGAGAGAGAAAGCTCTGCAGAGGGACAAAATAGCAGCATAAAAAGAGTGAGATCCCATCTTATAGAGCTGGACACAGATGTTACAGTCTGAGAGAAATCTCCAAAGCAGATAGCCTTGGGACAGGTAAAGAAATATGTTGTCAGCTGTCTAAACCAACTGCAAGGGTCAGCCCCAAAAAGACAGGAATCTGGTGATGCATTGCAACAAGTTAGCTTCTTGTCTTTGTGGCAGATGAGAGTTTCAGAGAGGCTCCATTGAAGATATGAGCACCCATGGCTCAGCCATATTTTTTCCCAAGGGTCACAAAGCCAAACATTAAAGCCTTCTGCCTGGAATAACTTTGGGACCATCAGAATTCTTCTTTCTGGAGAGTTTGTTTCTCACATTTATGGGATTTCACAATATCATAATTTCAAGCCTAGCTTTTGGGTTTGTTTTTTTTTCCCTCATCTTTCTTGGGATTTTTCTCTCCTGTTTTGAGGGTCAGGATTGTTTTGGGTTTTTGCTTGTTGTATATTCTACTGCTTTTGTTTATTGTGCTCAGGACATTTAGAAGTGCCCTTTATTTATGGTAAATAGAGCTTAGGAAATGCAACGTGTCAGGTAGAATTTGTTGCTGCAAACACTGTAAGTCCTTGTAAAAGCAGTGAGTGTGAAAATACATTTTCATGAATATGTCTAGTTTGACATGTCTTCTTTCAAGCAAGGAGAAAAATAAGACATGTGCTACCTTTCTTCATATACTCTTGTAAAAGAGAAGTATGCTCTATAATAACTCACTTTTATTAAGCAGTTTAGTATTAACATTGTTAAAATAAACTCATCTTTATGGTGATGATGTGACCAGTTGTTCTATTAATTCTCAAAGCCCTGTAGCCATACAGATAATGAAGGTGGGTATCAGAGGTTCTTTTTGCCTGTTCATTTTTTGCATTACTGAAAAAGGAGCTGATCTCTGAAATGTATCTGGTATGGATGCTGGTTCCCCAGTATTCACCACTAAGGGATCCACAAATGCATTCGTGTTTTGCCATAGTGCTTGCTTATGCAGGTCTGAGTGCTGAGCACTGGAAAAGGCTTAATAATGCAATAATATACAACTAATGCATTAATATACAATTGTGCATTGCACAAATGTGGCATCATAATTTTTCTGTAGTTTAAAATGTGCACAATTTTTCAAGTGATTTCTTTTTTTTTTTGCTATATGTAGCTCCATACAGAACAGATTCTCCCTCTGTGTATGTATAGCTGTGGTCTCTTTATCACAGATCTTCCTTGTGACTGCAGTCACACCAGTGCAGGGTAAAACATCGGCAAGAAAAATACAGAAAAATTGAATTGGAGAAGTCCCTGAATTACAGCTTGCATTGGCATGAGCAGAAGGTGAAAAACTTTGCAAAATAACTTTAGATCATGTGAATTACTTTCAAGTTTTTTGCCACTGTATAGAGATACTACATCAAAACAATAGTCTTTCACAAACTTCAAATATCAAAAATAAATCCAGCAATAAAATAATAGATTAGATCATAGTCAAGCTTGAGCTGAGTGCAGTAAAGTTTTATTGCTTTGCACCAGCAAAAATGGAGGAAAACATAATTTTTCATATAAAGTCTTAGAACAGAATGGATGATTGCAAATGTATGACAGAAGAATCAGTTCTGAACAAAAACCAGCATGCTGAGCATGCTAAATCAAACCAAACTCCACTTTATCTTATTTTCTCCACCCCACCTAACATACTACTTGCAAGCATAGAAAATTGTGGCTATTTCAGTGCAATTTTTTTTTTCTCTAGTGAAGTGATTCATTTATTCCTGTGGATTCACTGATATCTACTGCTGTGTATTGCTTTTAAGTAAACTAGAGTTGTTGCCAACTGAAGTCACCCTTCTTTCTTTTTTCTCTCCTTTCTTTACTTTCTCTAGATGTTGTTTGAAATGCAAATTTTAGCAGCCCCAGTAGTTTGTACCTGAAAAGCATCTTGCCCCTATTGAAACAACACTGGTGGATTTCTTACTGATAACAGTCTTTTGCTGGATTTTGCATTCCGACCCAGAGTTTCTGCCCAAAAGAACGCTTCTCCCTTATCAGTCCCAGTCACTCATGGAAGTGAAGATGTCTGATTCTGACTGGCAAAAACAACAGAAGGGATTGAGTTTTACAGCCCTTGGGATTTGAGAGCAATTACTCTCAGCTACTGACAGCAGTGTCAGCATGCCCATTGCTGTGTCCCCACTGCAAGTCTGAGCAAGGAAGAAAATAAATGCTTGAGATTAAATTTCCCGTGGCTGGACAAATGATAAGGGAATTCCTCAATTACTTCTCTAATGCACTGTATTAAAAGTAGAAAAACTTGTCCATGTGTAAAAGAAGCCTTAAAACTAGAATATCATAGTCTCAGAGTGAGCTGTCAGTTTGGCCAAGCCTTTTGTTCCTGTTTTTCTTCTTTTTTTTTTCCTTTTCTTCCCATCCCAATGCTTTCATGCCAGTTGCGTTTGAAGGACTTAGAAAGAGTAGGGTTAATAACACTGTATTCTGAAACCATGGTCCCTCCAAGTTACTGACAACCATATTCTGTATTCAAAAAAAATCCTTATTGTCACAGTTTAATGAGTCCTTCTGTTCTTTGTCCTCATCCCAAGCTAAGAGAGTGATCCTCTTTACTTCTAAAACCTATTTTCTGACTTGCAATTTTTAGAGCCTTTAATTGCCTGTGTAAAGTTGTCTGCTTGCTTACCTTTTAAATTTATAGTTCAAACATTTCGCTTAAATAGTGTTTGTATCTTCCTTCCCCTGTCAGTGATCCTCAACAGTGCAAGTTAATTCCATGGGCAACACTTCTTGTATAGCCATTTAGTTTAATAATATCAGGGATGCTGTTGATCCCTCCACCACTAGGACAGAATTCTTTTCTTAATGCATAGTCACATTTTAATGCAGATTATGAAATATCAAAGTTTCTGCTGCAAGCCCCATAGGAGACCTGATAGCTACATGTAAATTATAGGGTAAAATCAATGTATAACACTCTGTAGAACAGTACGACTCTCTTGAAATGCATGTTCAGTACAAAGGTTTAACCAGATTTTAGGTTTCAGTTGAACCATTTGACATATAAGTGAGAAGGATTGAAGCTTTGCAGAGCAGAAATTTGTCACAGGAATTGGTTGATTCTTTAGAGAGATTTGTATTGAGACTTGTATTCTGAAATCTGTATTTACAAAAGTCTGGGGGGAAAAAATTCTAAAAAACCTGAAGCAACAATCAGTTTTATTTTGACACCTGCTTTCTGATGTGGCTTCATTTTAGGGACAGATCCTAGACTATACAATTGAGCTCAAATAATATTTAGCCCTTGACTGAAATAAGGAAAACATTAGATTTTGGTTAAGATTCATTTAAAGTCCTAAGTCAAGAAATAACTTTAATTGATTTAATTACATGGCTGAAGCTTTCCAGGTCTACTTGCAAAATCTTTATCATAACAAAAGTTATATTCACTCTTATTTTTACTTTTAGGGATGTAGAATTATTTCTTGTTCACAGTTAATAATTACTACATCACGTGATTTTTGGTGTATGACTCATTCAAGAGAAGGAGGGGAAAGCTGGGCTCTTCCTGTAGGCCTGCAAATATTTTTCACAATGTTCAGTTAAACTTTGGTAACCTAGTATAGACCTGGAACTTCCAGGGCTAAAACAATTGTGACTAAAAAATATGGTTTTACAGTTGAAGGTGGCATTTCATCAGATTTTCAGGCATTTCAGACCCTATCTTATGTTGCCTTAGGCCATGTCAGTTGTACCTTCAACACATTGTCTTGCTGACTTTAAGCCAGTGTAACTTAAGTCCAGAAGTCTCTGTTGGAATATCTGCTGTCTCTTGTGTTTCCGCAACGTTCCAGAGGATTAAACAAATGTCCCATATGATTCCCCTCTACTGCACATCATTAAACTGCAAAAGCTCTGGAGCTCATTGACACTGAATGTTGTAGATGTCAAAATTTACAAAATCAGGCAAATTCTTGGAATACAGATTTGTCACGGGTTATTAAACACATAGGGAGTTTCTGAGGAGCAGATTACTGGGCCCTCAGGAAAATGGGCAATTGCTATTGTTTGCTGTGGGTCCCCTGTGCTTCCTGGGCATCATACACAGACAGAATCACAGAATATCTTGAGTTGGAGGGGACCCACAAGGATCATCAAGTCCAATTCTCTTTCCCAGTCAGTTCTGAGGACCATACGATGATGTTTGACTTATGAAAGTCCAGCTGTTCTTGTGCTTTTTTTGGTATTCATTTAAGAGATTAAGTTATATATTATGTTATTATTTTCATATTTAGAAGCTTGAAAGTTACAGTGGAGATTAAGGATATACTGGAGGAAGAGTCTAGGGATATGCACAAACAGTGCTGCTGTACTGAAACCATTGTGGATATATATTTTGCTTTTCCATGTAGCAGAATGTTTAGATGTCATATTTTTGTTGTAAGAGAGCTAAAATTTTGTGGTAAATGATATAGCTGATATAGTAATTGAAGGTTAAGTTGTATAGAATTTTCTTGCAGTATTTTAATTTAATTTTTTTTTCCAAAGGCTGTTATTGTTATTTTAAAATGTTTTTATTCACAATTTTGAAGAGTTTATTTTAGAAAATTAGCTTGTTACTCTGGAGATGGAGAATGTAATTTATTTTCAGAAAAATAAATTAATAAATTTTCAAGCTGAAATTATTTGAACTTTCTCTTCATGTGGCATCCTAAGATAAACTAAAATGTGTGAAAATTACTGCTAAATTCAGTATTTAACTGATAATTTTTAATAATTATAAAGAAGAGCTAGAAAGCTAATTGGTCTGGAAAGCAACACAGATCACACATGAAATATCCTAATTCTCTTCTCTTGCTAAATTACACCAAACAGTACGTCACCTGCAATTAGAAACAGAATCTGGGATAATCGTTAATTTACTCACTATTTTCTGCTTGTCCAGCTGAGTTTTTCACCAGTGATGTCACATTTTCTAGCCAGCCAGCAGACTGAAATATCACTGTCTTGTTTTCTTTCAGGCTTTCTTCTTCAAAATGTAAACTAGGCAAACGCCTCATATATCTTTTTTTTTTGAATATACTAATTGTTTAATTATATCAAGGTCATCTTAACACTTTTGCTGGGTCTTGCTGCAGTATTCAGCAGG
>NW_008239547.1:420588-438480 GCF_000691975.1 Corvus brachyrhynchos
CAGCAGGACTGAATGCATTGCCAACTCTGTAAAAAGCCGTGTAGCAATAACCCTGTCAACGTTTCCAATATTCTCAATCTAAGCTCAAGAAGTGATGGTTCTGTTAATAACTCCGGTACAGCTGAAAAGGGAAAAGGCTGGAGGAAAAATTCATTCTCTATTTCCTTTAAGCTTGGAAGGAAAGGATGGGGGAAGGAAAGAAATTGAAAACCAGTTTCCCCACTCCTAAGTAAGAGAACTCCATTGTAATCCTAAGTTCATTTACACATGCTTAGCTGCATTGGCACACCAGGCATTTAATTTAACATATTGATGATAATGAATTTTTATATCAAGGAAGGAGACAGGGAGTTCAGAATTTAATGGAATCTGCCTTTGAATTTTCTTGATGATAGTATTTTACTTTTCCATGTCCTTCATCTCCAGCTTCCTAAAGCATATTCCAAAATGCCTGAACTCATGACTGAAAAGAGCTATGACCATAATGAACAGACCTTGTACTTTCTGAATTAATTAATTCAATCATACATGCCTCAGCCCTTGCTTGCAGGGGTTTGCCAAAAATAGACTCAACTTGTGAAAGCTCAATATTAGTGTGGCCGGGAAGGCTGGGAAGGTCTTTCCTTTCCCAGGCACTTCCTTTCTGACCCTTTTCACCACGTTCACCTGGAGTGTCCTCAAGAGAGGAGAGTTGTATCAATTCAGTCATGCAAAAAGCAGATTATGTTCATTTCTACCCATGCAAAGCAAACAGCCTTAGCTAATTTAACAGCACTCAGCAAATTGTGCATAGTTGGTTGGAGCAGGGAGTGAGGGTGAATACATTACCATTACATTGGTAGTGCAGAGGAATTTGGGTAAGTAAGTAAGAAGTTGTCACACTAAGCCCCACAATTCCAGTTTGAATAGTACCAGTCCTTAGGGATAGATTTTTAAAGCTGTAGGAATTCTGCTGACATTGATGGATTACTTGGTGTCTCTTCAAACCTTTCATGTTTCTTTAATATGGGAAAGTCAATTATCTGTTATCCCAAAACAGTTGCAACTTGGCATGTAAACAGATGGGTCCATTGTTTCAGATTTGGTCAGACACTTCCTTTGACTCTCTGTAAATTTAGCATTTATGTGGAAGTCAATGATCTATCCTCATTGTGATTGTATGAGTTATACAGACTTTTCAAAGAGAGTAATAAATGGGGCCAATGCTCAAAATTTATATCAAGAGGGGGATCAGAGTCAAGAAAGCTCCATTTGTAAAATGTGCATTTGTTCTTCCAAAAATGCCCGTTAAATGCTTTCAACTGCTGAAGAAAATGCTTATGAAACACTTGTAAGGGCTGTAGTATTTCATACACACAACAGAAAAAACTAATGGAAATACCAGGGATTTTTGGTTTTTACTTTCTTCTATAACACTGGCAAGCATTCATGTGCAGCATGTCTAAGTGTTCACAGACCATCAGTAAAAAAACAGTATACTTGTTTCTGGAAAACAAAATTGGCAATAGGAGATCTTGGAGGGTGTGCAGAAAATTGCAGTGTGAATAACAAGGAGAAAAAAAAAGAAAAAGAATAGCAAACATATTCCCCGGACCTTTTAGTGGCTCAACATTTAACCAAAGTTAGAAAGATGTAACAGGGTTACTGGAGGTTTCTTTCATGCATTTGTAGCAAGCTGCATAATTCTTCACAATTTCCTACTAAATTTTTCAATAAATCAAAGCATCATTTTCTGAGCATTCTTTCTGTAACCTTAGCAACAAAAGCAGGAAGAGGGAGAAATTGCAGATGGAAATCCTATCTGTCTGATCTCATCTAGGCGGAGCAGTAAAATGCCTTGAGGGATAAAATGCCGTGATCTCTCAGAGGTATTCTGCTCCAGTACAGATAACAAAGCAAGCTGTTCCTCAGGTTCTTCCTGCTCCAGGCAAAGTATGGATTCCTCTCTTCTGGTGTATGAAAAGTGTCTTTCAGTGCTAGAATGGACATAATCTGGCTCCAAAGTGCTACTGCTTAGTTTAGCCATATCCAGGAGTGGGCCAACAATCTGGTTTACATAGGTCAACAACCTGGTGGGTGTTCATTTTGAGGATATAACTTTAGGGGTATAATATTGGCTGGCACAGTGGATTATAGCAAGTTTGGTGAGGATGTTTGGAACATCTTCATTCCATAGTCATAAGTTAGTGCACCCTATGTCCCTATTTGTCTAGAAAACAAAATCTCTAATTCTTAGAATTGTAAAATTAGTATGCAGTTGAAAGAAACAGCAATTCATTCCTGAAAATTTTTTTCAATAAAACTGGAAATAGAACTTTTGATTCTATCATTTACTCATTAGCAGTGTATAAAATGTTGATTTTTTTTTATATCAGGCATATTGTTCCATCACCTTGGAAATCAACGTAATTTCTTAAATACACTGCAGAGGTTTTGTTTCTTACATAAACATTCAATAAAGGGTAGTACACATCTGTATACTGCTCCAATAATGCATATTAATTTATATTAAATGTTAGGTGACTGTGATTGCTAAAAGAGGCTGGAGTCTGTACAAGTGCTTTTCTTTTTTAGTTGTAGCTAATATTGAAATTGGAGGTGAAATTCAGCTCTTCAGTTTGGAAACCTAAGTATAGATGCATGTGGCATTGACGAGGTACATGCAAGTTTTTCCTAGGGCATGTAGTCATAGAACAAGGGGAAATGTCTTCAAACTGAAAGAAGGTAGGTTTAGATGAGATATTAGGAACAAAGTCTTTGCCATGAGGATGGTGGGCACTGGAACAGGTTGTCCAGAGCAATTTGGATGACATCCCTGGAAGTGTTCAAGGCCAGGTCGAATGGGCTTTGAGCAATCTGGTCTGGTGGAAGGTGTCCCTGCCGATGGCTGGGGAATTGGAACAAGATGATCTGTAAGGTCTCTTCCAACACAAACTGTTCTATGATTCTGTGATCAAAGTTGTTGCAAATTTAAGGTGAAAGTTACCTAGCTATAGATGTCTAATTTTAGGCTGTTGTTATACTGAATGGTCCACTGCCACTCCTGAAGGGTAAGGCTCAGCTGTAGGTCCTGAATCATATCTGCAGTTTTCAGATGGCCCTGGGTTCCTCCTGTGCTTACTCAATTAGATCTCATCCATGGTCAGTACAGGCAGTGCAGTTAAAGTGTGTATTCGATTTGTTCTAAAGCAGACCTGAATGAGCTGGCAAGTCTTCACTGACAGCGTTAATAGATCTGTGGTTCTGAGAACGGATGCTTACAAACCCAGCTCTTAGGTAGACAGCTGCACTGAAGTATCTGACCTGCACACCAAACAAGCTGGTCATCTACCTATTTGTTCATCTGAGTCTGAAGACAAAAGATACAGATTGGTGGGGTTTTTTTTGTTTTTTTTTTTTACAGATATAGCAATAAATTGTATCAAGCAAAATAAAAACAGCATGTTTCTGGTCAAGGTCAAAATGTTGAAATTCCTCCTCTCTTTTCCCTCTCCCTACCTTAGTCAACACTCCACCAACCACACCTCAGTAAAAAAAGATTGATTTGAAACACAAGTAAAATCTCATGTCTTCATCTTTCACTGGTTTTCCATGCTTAGATGTTTGGCATCACTTCTGTTGCTTGAAATTGTCAAAAGACACCTTTCAACTCAAAAATAATTCTGTAATGCCTTGTGTTTTATCTTCTTAGTGTCCTGTATTTAGATGAAAGACAAAAAAGGAAATACAAGTTTATGCAACATTCTGCTTTGGATTGATTTACTCTGAAAGAGCAATTTAGATTTAGAAGTTATACACAAGAAAAAATAGCATCTATCAAAACCAAAATGATGTGTTGGTATAATTTTGAAATATTTGAGTATATTGGATCAACTGCATTCTAGGTGAATTTGAAGACAGTACTTTTCAGAGACAAGAGAGGGAGGATATTATTTAGCATCCTGATCTTGTCTGGGTAATTGTGAAGTGCACAGAGTATTCCTCTTGATAAAAACAAGAGTGCAGATTCTGCAGAAAGCTTCTTTGGAGCCTGATGTCAGGCAAAGGCAGCAACTTGGACACACCTGTCTAGGCAACATGTAACTCATCAAGCATCTCAATTAAATACGATGTCTTAGAGTTGTGGCAGTAGAGTTCTCAAGGGATTTATTTATTTTATTGAGCATGACTGCAAGATCTGATAACGAAGCATTTCTGTGACAAGTCCTTAAGAAATGTGGCTGGTGATAACAGTTTCGTAAAACTGTACATAGCAGTTTTGTTCAATATTCTTGTGTACACAATCCTGACTGAAATGCTGTTACAGATGTATACAGAAAAATACATGTGAATAAAGCAAAATGCATACTTTTTCCAAACAAAAGAGCAGGACAAACTGCTACAGGCTACCCACTTTCATAATCACTGTCTTTCTCTGTAAGCCATGAATGGTGATTTGGAAACTTTGTATATTGTTTGCACATTTCATCCAGTCCCATGTTTTAGTAACTAAAGCTTCCGGTGTGTTGCATGTGAGAGCAAAACTAGAAAGTGCTGTGGTTAAATAAATTATTATTAGTTTGTTTGCAATCTGTTTAAAACCAGTGCTTCCCAGGGAAGCCGTGGTGATGCAGTTTGTCCTGTGATGCCCAGGTTCTCCTATGACCATGGTCTGGCTCTATGCTGACCAGCACACAGCTGGACTGAACAGCATGGCTTTGACAAAGACCGGTGCTGAGCGAGGTGTATATGAGACACCTTTAAAAGCTTCAAAATAAGCTTTATCCCTACAGGTAAAATGCTACTGCAGTAATTAACCCATGCTCCTGCCTGTATCAACTTTGTATTGATTCTATGTGTTCCTACAACTGATTGCCCTACAATTTTGGCTCAAAACCCTGATGGATCCCTGAACCATGGTATCGACAGCTCGGGAACAGCATCACACACCAGTGAGTGTGGAGGCAGCTTCCTGCACTGTCCTACAGAAGGCCCTGATCAACTATACCTGCTAGTATCAACTTAATGCTTCAGATCTTTAACACTTAAACCAATTTGTATTTGCCATTTGCCCTCCTCATTTGAGGGCTCTCGGTTGCTGTTTTCCTCCTGTCTCTTCCAATAGAGAAGTGCCAAAGAACAGGAAATAAGGATGACTTACATCTCCTGCCATTTGAATATATATTGCAGGAATACATTGGCTATAGAGAGTTTAGAGTTGCTCTAATGCCTGGATGGGAAAAAAATAAGAGGGTGTATAATATTAAACTGAACTTATTATATATTTAGGGGGAGGAAAAAATTGCCTGTGTGGCTATAAGTAGGTCAAAGTACATATGCTCAGAAACACACTGTTTGTTATATTCCACACAGGAAGTGGATCTTTAGAAGACTAAAATACCAAATCTTTAAAAGCTAACTAGATAGAAATGTAGTTATTTATTGTATTATCTGGAGTCATAAGCCCCCAAGAATGGAGCTGGTAACAGATTTGGTGTCATAACCACTAATGCTCTGTAGCCTAGACCTGGAAGATAGTTTTTTATGTTTACAAAAAGTCATTTTTGCAGTTTCAGTTTCATGAACCCTTCAGTCATTTATACATATCTAAAAATGAGAATATAAACTCTAAAACCTGTGTCATAATTACACCAAAATAAAATTTCTGCTAGACATTTTTTGGGTCATTGTATTGATATGGTTCTTTTTATTTTCTTTTAGTGGAGAGGATGCTATGGAGCAATTAAGACTTATTTTCAGAATGTTGTTTCTCAGACTTCTGCTCCAGCAAATCAGGAACAAAACTGCATAATAAATATTTCCCTACTCTAATTGAGTTTTGAGTGACTGGTGATTTGGCTTTTTTCCTTTCTTAAGTAAGGCATTGCAGAGATTTTTGCTCTCTTGAAGCTTGTCTCATATGACAAGACAGTCCAAAGGGCTTTATAAGCCTGCTGTAATGACCCCTAAATAGGCTGACAGTTTTATAGCAGTCCCCAAGAGGGAAGCTTCCTTTCAAAAGCAGCTGAATATCATGGAAAAGGCAGTGACTCCACATTGACTTTTCACAAAGCCAGAAAGACTAAATGGCTTTTTGGATTAATAACAGTTTTATGGCATCCTTCTCTTGCAGAATGTCTGTCAGCATGTGTGACCCTCCATTATAGGTGCTGTCAGGAGCTCAGAAAAGTGCCGTTTAAAACCTGGGAGCTTAAGTTGTTATAGAGCTGTGTAAAGCCATGTGTCTGCATAGGGGAGAGAGATGTGAGATAAATCCTTTGTTTTATCCCAGCTGATGACATCATTTAATGTTTACCATAAAAACCTCCAGATGTAAATCTGTGAGATTCTGGGCAAAGTGACTTCCACGCTGGCCCTAATGAAAACCTCTGCACACACACAGTAGGCTTTCAGGACTCTGCAGAGCACTCGTGTAGCCTCTTCTTGGAGAATATAGTGTGAGATGACATTTTAAATACCAAAGCACTCAAGACACAGAATTTCCTCTTCAGTTAGATTGGGTTCCTTTCATTCATTTGTCATTATATTGGCTGTTAAATACTGGGTTTTCTAGTGTTTGTGTAATCAACAGTGATATTCACAAGCTGTCTTCAGGTTCTGCTCACAGTTGATGCTGAGTATGTATGCAATGCCCATATTGCTATATATATGTATATTCCCTTAGTTTCTCCCATATTGGATATTCAAAAAAGAAAACAAAAAAAAAAAAAAAAAAAAAACCCACCCCAAAACAACAAACAACAAAACGACAGGTTGCCGTTTTGTCATTGTGAAAGCAGCAAGTCACTGTGAAAGCAGTTCTTTAAATTGCATGTTTCCTCAGTAGATTCATACAGAACAAAGACTTTTATTAAGAAATTGAACAGCAGAGAGTTCATCCTTGATGCAAAGCACCTATGAAATTGGTAATTTTGATCACCTTAGAATGATAGAGTTTCCTAAGCAGCAGCCCCTATATGTATCCTCTGTAAGACTTTGATGTTGTAATCCACATGTAGCTTATCTACTGAAATTTGAGCTTTCACATTTCAAGAGGCCAGTTCAAGTTAAGTATTCCTTAGGGTTCTTTGATTATCAGATCCTATAAACCTGTAATTCATAGCATTGCTTGTTATGATTGTAATTGCAGTATTCTGTTAAAATGAGTTATATGGCAGCAGCATGCAAAGTGTCTCTATCCCCATTTTCCCTGGCCTTAATTTTCCCACTAGGATCCCATCTGAGGATAGGCGATTATTTCTTGTACTGTCTCATCTCCTGTGCTAATGGCTGGTGTGCTAGGGATATTCTCCATGTGTCCTTGCCACCTGCCCCTGTCTCAGTCAGTGTCTGCCTAAAGAAAATGTGAATAAATGAGGAAAATCAATTTCAACACCATACACACATGCTTCTCCTGCCCAGGTAATATGGAGTGTGACTGTGCATCTCTCTTGCCCCTTCTCGGTGCCCAAAACGTGCTGTTGAGAAGAGGTTTTCCATCACCTGCAATGCAGAGCTAGCTCAAGTCCTACCCAAGCTGTCACCTCTGTTCTCCCCCTTGAGCTGCTTTTAGCTGGTGGGGACTAAAAGCAATTTTCTAGCAAAAGTCTGAAACAATTCAGAAGTCAATTTTGGCTGTATTTTACTGACATGATAGGCAGAGATACCATAAGAGAGCAGCCAGCATTACATGGGATTCGGTAAAAGTACAAATAGTTTTGAGGAAGCTGTTTTTGCTGTATGTGTGCAGAGACATCTTGGTGCTGTCTTATTTAAATAGAAAGTGTGTTTTGGTTCTACAAAATGGATTGCCAGAACTTCTTTATTCCTTAGGGAAATAATTTTAATTGCTAGCTTATTTCCTTTCTCTAAATACCCAAAGTATTGTTATCTTTGCTTCTTTTTGCTGAAAAGTAGTTTGTTTTAAAATATGAAGTCTCATGTTTTCTGCTTTCAGTGTTTCCATTATAGTCTACAAATGCACCTTTTAAAAACCACAATTCTCTGATTAATTTCATAGGTTATTAATCTAGAAATGTTTATACTCAGAAGTAAAGACGACTTTCTGAAATTAGTAATTGGTAATAAATTGTTTCAGAACTAATTTTTGGGGCAAATACTAGCAGCAATTTCAGTTATTTTAGAAATAGACCTAGTCTGTGAGTTTGGCAATATTAGAGCAATTTGTTAATATATTTTGTTAAAAATCAGATACCAGACCTTCCTTTCACAGTAATAAAATTAAGCATCTATAAAGTCTACCTCTATATTTTTGGGGGCTTCAGAATTTTTTCATTATGTTGTCATGCCAATTGAAGTTGGAAATGCAATTTTAATAAGTAGCATATTTAAAGGGACAACAGTTATCAAATTAAATGCAGTCTTGTTGTCTTCTATTGCATCTAGCAGTAGTTCATGGCACTTGATCACAAATATCTGAAGATGAGGATCCTTGGATGGGATGATTGATTGATTGATTGATTGTTTTTTCATTGATAATGTCACAAACAATGTTCCAGTACTGGGAGAAGGCAGCCAAACAATCTGCTGAAATGTAACGGCCATCTGGTCGGCTGATCTATAATAGTTTGTCTTGTTAATCTTCTCTCCTCTTCTCTCCTCTTCTCTCCTCTTCTCTCCTCTTCTCTCCGCTCCTCTCCTCTCCTCTCCTCTCCTCTCCTCTCCTCTCCTCTCCTCTCCTCTCCTCTCCTCTCCTCTCCTCTCCTCTCCTCTCCTCTCCTCTCCTCTCCTCTCCTCTCCTCTCCTCTCCTCTCCTCTCCTCTCCTCTCCTCTCCTCTCCTCTCCTCTCCTCTCCTCTCCTCTCCTCTCCTCTCCTCTCCTCTCCTCTCCTCTCCTCTCCTCTCCTCTCCTCTCCTCTCCTCTCCTCTCCTCTCCTCTCCTCTCCTCTCATCTCCTTTTTCAGCTACAGAGAAAGCAAGACTTTTTCTGCAGCATACTACTGTGCAAGAGCAGAGCTCATTCCTGGGTGTGCCAGCTGCTTTTTCTCTGGCTGAAGTTATTAGTTTTCTTCAATTACAGCCTTACAGAGAGAGAGCTTGAGAGATGGCAGAACTTCTTGTTCAGTAATGTCTGTGGTTTGGATCTAATTGAATCCAGTATTTAAAAACAAAATATTCATGCATTTGAATTCAACAGTGACTCTTACTCCTAAATCTTGTTTGATAATATCATCTGTCTCCTAGAGATTTATATTACTTTCAATTTCTGTTAAAGAAAAAATATGACAGGAAAAGAATTAAATCTAAAAAGTCCCATGTTTATGTATGTGATTTTATCATCATAGAATCATGGTGTCTTACTTCACTGAGAGGGAGCTTATTGTTTCATGTTTGTTTCAGTACTATTTTCATGTGCTTCTTTGGCCAGAATCTCAGTTAATAATTTGAACTAATGTCAGAGGCATAATGTAGTTGTTACTTTTAAATATCACATATAGTTAATTTTTGTTATCTTGATTGTGAAAGATTACATCACACATTGGAAGACTTAATCTCTTAAGGGACAGCAATTACTGATGAAGTGAGTATGTGATATTTGAATGTATTTGAGATTATCTGTATATGTAATATATGGAACAAATACTGAACACCAAGTATTTAAAGAAGGCTTAATCCTCAGTTGTGCTGAACTTTTATGAGTAGTGCATGTATTCAGCTTTCCTGAGAAAATTCATTTGTAGTTGGAGAAGTATGGGAATATATTCCAAGTGTCATCAGACAATATCCCTTATGAAAACTAAGAAATTAATCTCTACAATCTACAATAAGATGGCAACTCAGCATCAAGTGTTTCCTGAGGTTAAAAATAACTTGTTTCCCCAAAAGAAAAGTTTTATGAGAGATGTTCTAATAAATATTCCCTTTATAGTCGCAAAGGTTGCCAACAGTAATCCTCACAGCTGGTGCAAAGAATATCTGGAGAAATCCTTTGCTTTAATGCTGTACTGTTCGGTAGAAGAAAGGTGCTATGTACTTCATATACATGAAGTACAGTAAAAACAGTATTTGAACAGAACTGCACATCCAGAGAACCAATGGGAGATAATGCTCATATCCCCCAAATACCTGAAAAACAAAGAAAAAATAAAAGCTTTCTTGAAGCAGTTAAGTGTATGTTCTCTGCTTTCTCTGCATGTTCTTCCTTTCAGTAACATGCTTCTATGTCATTAATAGATACTGAAAAGTTTGTTTCTTGTCCTAATTGTATTTACATATAATTCTAATTATCAGCAGAACTCTAAATCTGTCTCATATGACTATTAAAACTCTTTTCTTAATTGAATAGTTTACATGCAAGTTCATATAAATTCTTAAGCATTTTTCCATCTTCTTATGTAGTACCTACCTGGAGGGAATGGAGTGTCTTATGAAGCAAGTACAATCAACCAAAGCATATAAACAGGTCTGACAGAATGAAAACTCGTACGTATCTAATGATACCAAAAAAATCGTATTTATGAAAGACTCCAAGAATTTCATTTCCATGGTAATGCAAATTAGAAACTATGAAGGCAGTGACTTGGAACAGAAGCTTGGATCCTAACCTTACTGGGTGCTCCCAAGCTGCTTACATCAACTTTACTAGTTAGCTGCTTGTGCCTTTTTGTTTCTGATTGTAAGTTTACAGATGGGATTAAAAAAAATTAGGATGTGAGAGAAAAATCATTAATAGTATATTCATAAAATGCTATAAATATTATTAATTAATAAAATTCTGCATTTATTATTAACAAAATTCTGCATGAAGGCTATGAAGAACAATTCCGTCTTCCTTCTATCATTCAAGTAGAAGCAAATTTGCTTCCCTCTGGAAGTATCTAAGATTATTTAACTTGAAATAAATACTAAACAAGACTTTTTATACACAAAACTTGGTAGACATAAGTAATTCCTCACACAGTGCCAAAATCTTGAGCTGCAGGCTATAATTTAAGTGTTTGATTTACAAGCTATATGACGAATCTGCTTTGGGCATGGGTCAAGGTACCATTTAAAACATTCTGATAGAGCTACCAACTAGGCTCAGTGCTAGAGCCTTCCAGTTGTGGAGGTGGGGGCTTAGGTACTAGAAATTAACTGGAGTAGCTTTCTTAGCAATAAAAAAATTGAAACACAAAATAAACTTTCACAGTTTTGGCTATGGTTTAAATATTGTATGTTTATCTGAAACAAACCGCTTGGTAATTATTTGTTATTTGTCTCTGGAGCTCTTTCCTTGAGACTTGGTAGGCCTTAAATGTGACCATTATTTACTAAGGAAATTCCCAGTCAGAATGATAAATTGGACTGGGAATATATATATTTGTTTTCGAATCCTTTTACTTTACAGTACCTCCATTGTATACATGGCAGTAATAACTGTTTGTGTTGACCATTAAAGGAGGAAAGAATTTGGTAAGGTGACTGGCTTTTGTCATCTTCCTGACAGTATAGTTTTAATTATGTTTACTTGTGTGACTAACCTAGGGCTGGTGAAGCCATTAAAAATTGCTTCTTCAGAATTTTTACTGAGATTTACTGTACATATAAAGTACATCCTGGCATACAAAGTTCAGCAGAAGACACAGAAATTGTCAAGGAGAAAAGAACCTGATTATATCTGCAACTGCTTTAGTAAAATGCGTCAGTAATGGTGTTAATATAGGATCAAATCCAGCTGAAACAGGATTTATGGTCAATATGTTTAATCTAGGACGTGAATGATGTCATCTAGAATATAAATCCTTGCCAAGTATGTCTCCAGCTCAGTATCATGTCAGTAGGAATTGGTTGTGTATGATGTGGGGCTGTGCGGAGGGCGTGTCAGGTCCACGTGGCAGCACGGCCTGGTGTGAGGGTACTCCCCTGTGGCTGACTGGATATAGGAGGTAAAGCAGGAGAGGAACTTCTCCATCACCAGGGTAATTCTAAATTCTGAGTCTGCCTCTTCCATTTTCTATGGTACTGTGTATTTTCTGAGTTTATTTTAATTTTCAAACTCTATCATTGAGGCTTTGGGTCTTTTTGCTTTGTCTCAGAAGGGGAGGAAGCAAGGAATGAACTAAGAAATACTAGCGTTTACTACTTTCATAGTATTACTTGTAGCTATTCAGCAGAAAGCTGGCAATGCTGTTGATTTAAACATTTTATGGTTGCAACAGCTTAGTTTGAGTGAAGGAAGACTGGAAATCTGAGACATGTTTCATTGTTTGCCTCAGACCACACACTTTTTTTCTTTTCTCTGTCTTATATAGGAAGGTACAGACCTTCACAGTAATTGACCTTAACAGAAATTTGCTGTGAGGAGAGCATGACAGCAACTACTGCATCTTTAAAAACCACAAGAATTAGGAAGATTTCTTCTACAAATATGTATATATTTGTCTGTCTTGGAGGGGAAAATCTACAGTAAACCAAACATTTGGAGATTTAAAATAAAATAGAATTGTAAGCCTACAGCTATTAGAAATATTTTGGATGTTCTTATATAGGATAGTCTATTGAATTATGGTCAGAAATGTTAAAAAATACAATTTTTTTAAGGTGCTATCTGTGAATGGTTCCCATGGCTTTGTTAGAGTGTGGCCCTTGTTACAGGAACTGTCCATCTTTCCTCCAAAGCCATCAAATATTTTGCCATAGATTTCACTGGTTATTACAGAACACGTATGATTGGGATTTGTGATAGTGAACATTATAATCATAATATAAGATGATTGCTTGAGGTAACTGCCTTGTCAGCTGCTGATGGTTGGGAGCAGAGCTGTCTCTGCAACATATTTACAGTTTGTGCTTTTTTCCTTCATTACTGAGTTTCTTTGAGGAGCAACAGGACTCAGTATTTCAAGGGTGAGTTTTATAGCTAAGGTGCATCTTCCATTATAATCTGGTTTTCCTATGTTTTTTCCCTTTTTCAGGAGGACACAGATCATAATTATTATACATCAAGGACATATGGCCCCTATGATTCTACTAGCCGGGATTTGTGGGTCAATATAGACCAAATGGAGAAGGACAAAGTAAAGATTCATGGGATCCTTTCCAATACCCACCGTCAAGCAGCAGTAAGTTATTTTACCATTTTCTTCTTTGACGAAAGACTTTGGATATTTTTCCCCAGGGACCCACACAGCACTATTACTAAGTACCATGACTACTGCTCACAGAGCTATATCTTTGAATTCTAGTTAAGCTGTGGAAGTCTTTACACTCTTGTTATCAATTGATTCCAAGTTGCCTTTTTGAACCTTCTGTAACAGTCATTCAGAGGTGCCTTTACAGATATATTTAAAATTTTCCTCTGTTCATAAGGATCACAATCTATCAAACAATAAACCACTTGCATTGCTGAAATCAGAGGGAATTTTACTGTTGAGTTTAATAGTGATAGAGTTGGGTTCAGGATGAAGTTGATGAAGTTTTAAGTCTCCCACGGAACGTATGTGGTGTGTTTGCACTTCTATTTTATATGAGGTGTCACGCTTATATTTCCTTTTGGGACAACTGATAAAGCTCATGAGAATGTCATATAGTAACAGAAATTATGTGATCACAATTTTAGGTTATCAGCATATAAATAAATTGTAGCATGAATAACAATCATATTTAACTTATTGTAATCGTTGCTGGAAAAAATGGGTATGAAAATAACGGGCTTACACACTTAGGAATGGAATAAAATACTCTGTAATTTAAAGATTATATTCTCTGTTCTCATCTGTGGCTAGAAGCTGCATACATAGAAGAGCCAATATTAGCACAAATTAAATACAGAAAATTACAGCTCGGAACTGTGGCTCATGAGATTCTTGTTTCATCCATTCACCAACTTAGCTCCAACAAAAAGTCCTTGGGTTTTGCCAGTTTAAAACAAAATCTAGTGAATGCCTTACTTAAAAGTTGTACACTTTTTAAAGATGCAGGTGTGTTTAACAGTTTTAAAGCTAAGAGAAAGCCCAAGTTTAATTCGTCTTTTCCTTTGTTTATCTGTTATCACCCTGGTACAAGCCAGGTGACTGCTCAGAGGGATGCAAGAGGCAGCAGAAAGAAATACTGTGGTGACACTGACTGTGCCGTAATCAAACCTCTCCTGATGGGAGAGAGTTTTTAAAGTCCTTGCCAGGAGTTCCAGAGACAAACAGGGACTCTCAGCCTTCGCTGCTTCTCGATAGTTGTTTATTAAGTCTTATCAGAGAAAAAGAGTCACTAGCATGATTCAGACATAGCACAAAGCAGAGAATGCAGGAGAAAAGCCCAATTATCAAGATTACACAGCCTTTTTAAAGATAAATTAACCAATGGTTACTAAAAACATACATTATATTTACTTTTCTACCAATTATTTAATAACACAGCCAGGAACTGCGGAATTCTTTGTCCAATCATCCCAAACTACTTTTACTGCAGAATATGGAGTAGTAGAACAAGAAGAAGGTTTGGAGAACAACAACAATCCTCCATTTTGATGGGTTCTGCTTTTGTCTATTTACTACATTAACAAACCCAAAACCTCTAAATTTTTCACCCTGTGACAATCTTACATAGTAGTCTGTCACCTAATTTACACTAGTACAGTTTCTAGTTCTTTTCTAATAGTAGTCAGTTTTTTCCATGGACAGAGGTCAAAAGCTGTGTTGTTCAGGGAGGTGAAACCCCTCAAAACAGGCAGAGACATATTCTCTGCACTCTGGGTTCCTACACTGTGGTATTTAAGTTAGAATACAGAAAGCAGAGTGAGGTGATAAATCCAGCACATCTAAGTGTCAGAGAGTCCAATGCAAAAAATATATCCTTCATAGTTAAAAGACCGTAGGCAGTCAGGGTTAATGCAAATGCAGAGGGTTCAGACAGTTATATATCTTTGGGGCAGACTTAATAAAACAGTGTATCAGCTCTTTTCTTAAGACAACTTGATTCTAATGAGAAAAAAAGAACCTCGAGGGTACCTAAAAGTGAGAACCTCTATTTTCTGCCTTGTCTACTTTGTGTGGGATCCTGGTGCTCCATGTTGAGGGAAAGAATGGAAATATGCCAAAAGAAAAGGTAATAAATAAATTACAAATACTTATAAAAGGTATAACATCTTTTCCTTTTAAAAGTAATTTCTGAAACCTGGGACCTAAACATTAATTAAATTTCTTTGAGAAGTTTTAACCCATGTTTAATGATTAGTAAAGATGACACCCTTCCATGTCTTTGTTGTAAGCACTTTTGTTTCCAATTGGATCCCTGAGATTATGCAGCTAAAATGTCCATTCCAAGGGGGTCATTTTGTTGAAGTTATTAAACTAGAGGCTAGAACAAGGCAATATTTTCTGGTCTGGTGTGGGATTGGTGTAGAGGACCATTCAGCATGCCAGATGGAACCTTGAGGGCTTCAACTGTTTCTCCCCAAAGCAAGTGGTTTAAGACCTTTCTTCTGAATGTCAGGTGCCCTCTCTGCCTTTCTGCCAGCTCCAGCAGAGAAGGCTCTGGTCCCTGTTTAGCACACTGATATCCATCTCTTTTCATGCTTACCCAAACATCTTGGACTGGGAACTTGAGTGGCTGCAGCCATGTCTACATACAGTTTTAAAGACCCCTTTTTCAGATTAATGTCCCCTCAAAGGCTGAAAAAGTACCAGAGAGTCATCCTGTAATGACGTACGATCTATAGTTGACTTTTTTGTATGTTTGTGTCCAAGTAAACAGCATCCATATGTACTACACAACAAAGTTATTTAACAGAGAGATGTGATCTCTATAACTGTACAACTGTAAAGTCATATATTTTGAGATCATACATACCGCAGCAACAATCTCTTACCTTCTCTCCTGTAGAGATAAACTTTGACATTACTCTTTTCATAAGGCCATTTTGCACATCTTTCTGTGACCCAGTGATTTTCATGCTGATAATTTCTAAACATTATTCTCCCATTTGACAATAGGACCAGGAGTTAAATTCTTACCAGCTAAATATCAAGGAATTCATTTAAGATGTCAGGGGTTCTTTGAATACTAAACATTTTAGACTCAATTTGTGTGTTTTCCTTCATTTGGAAGTGAATAATCTTAAGAGTTCCCAGAAGCTGTCAGTTGGTTTTGCTTCTACAAGAAAATCCATAAAAACTGGAGAGGGTCCTGGAGAGGATCCATGAGATGGTTTGACTTGATAAACAGCATAGTAATTGTTTGTGGAAAGTAGCAAACATATATTAATGGCACAATTACAATGTCTAACACTACAGGATTTATATCACTAGTAGTAAGTGTGTTTTTTCAATATATTGCCACCATCTTCTTAACCATATAATAAAATTTTAGAGGTGGCTTTGATATTCAGTGTGTTTAGATTAGATATCTAGGAGTTGATTACCCTAACATTGAACTAGAATACAGGATACCTCATACTTGGGAGCTCAAGTCTCTTTTCTTCCAGTCCATTCTATCATTTATGCATGGAGAAAACACTTTATTTCAGTGAATTGAAAACTCTGGTATTCTTTCTAAAAAACAAGGTATGCTTTCTAGCATGAAAATGAAAGCATAATATTAGTGACTGTTAGAATATTGTGTTTTAAAATATTACTTAAATCATGTTGGTTCTTTATTACAGTATTATGCTAAAAAATTGGCTATGTTAAACATTTTTACATTGTCAGAATTTAAGGTATCACATTTTGACTTAAGCCAGTGGGAGATCTGTATCTGGCTTGAGTGGGAATGATATCAAGTTTTTGGTGCAGACATCTTTGTATTAGTGTTTATATTGTAGCAATTCAGAAGACAGGTAAGGGGGCATAGTTTTCATTTGAGGTAGTTTAATGGTTATTGTGTACTCAGAAAGTTAAAGTTAATAGGTAAAATGGAGGGTGACATATAAAGGAAAGAGGGAAAATTTGGTCAGAAAATTGGTAGTTTTAACAGAGTTCTTCAAACTATGTTTGGTAGGGCAAGGACAATTTAAATGGAGTGCATTCATAGATATAGCATACACTTCAGCATTGAAAGCTGTAGAACATGGTAAAAGAACATTTGTGTGGATTAATTCATGTGCTATCTTTTGCATATGCCATTTTTGATTAGAAATGTTCAGTTGTACATCCATATTTATGTATATACAGAAAAGGTCATTAGAACCTACTCAGTCCAATTAACACAAGGCAAATGGATTTTGCATTCTAATTAAAAACAAACAAAAAATGTGCTAATAAATCCTGTCAAAATTCTGTCTTCCACTTAAACAGAAACCAAATCTAATTTAAAGTTACTGTAAGTCTTCAACTGCAAATTTCATGATAAATAATTCTTTAAACATTTCTGGTGTATGTAAATATAATTCTTCCTGAGAGAAGAAGTAATCATATAATCTGAAAATAATAAAACACAGGACAGAAATAATGGTAGGGAAAAGAAAGATGAAAGAGTACTTTTCTTCTTCCTTTTTTTCCCCCCACATTTTTAAAATGTGTGGGCTGTTGACCTTAAGTGGAGTCCTTAAAGGTTAGGGTTGAGGGACAGTCACCAACAACCCATCCTCACACCAGTTGTTACTGTAGTAACTCCTCCAAAATAAGGAATAATGGGCTGCATGCTCATTTCATATTTGGTATTTGGACCATTATGGAAGAGATGTGTTTTTCACAGGATATTATATTCAAACAGTGAAAAGACCTTGCTGGGATTTCAGCACTCTTTTCTGCCATGACTACTAATTTATTCAGCAGTTAACCAGGTAGTACACAAGGTGATAATTATAAGTGTCCACAATAATCAATGAGCTTTGGGAAAGGAATGGAATAGGTGGAAAAAGATAAAGCCATAGGCAGAGAGGCAAAATGAGTTTGAATTTGAATGATGCTCTGTGGTGAGTTTAGTTGAGGAGAAGAGTTCATTCCCCAAATTACAATTCTCTGCTATGAATTCAGCAGAA
>NW_008239547.1:438523-479559 GCF_000691975.1 Corvus brachyrhynchos
ATTATTTTACTATTTTATTTTCTTTTGCAATAACAACTTAAGTAGAGTTTGTTATTTCTTCTGTTGATTATTTCTTTATGCATCATTCCATTTCCTAGCTGACAGTATAGAGTTTTGGGAACTGGTGTCTTGTGGGTTTGATGGAGGAATTACCTTCCAGTGACCAGCCTTTATCAGACAAGACCCAGGTAGCAGCAGGATGTCAGGGACAGCACTTGAAACTGAAGGCTGGTTTGGCAGAGCAGCAGCCAGCCAGCAGCCAAAGCAGCAGGCATCCTGTAAAACACAGATATTGCTCAGGCTTTAGATATTGATGGCTCCTTTTAAGAGGTTAAAGCAACATTTCTTTAAGCAGAAATTCTATAAATCTTTTATTAATTTTATTCTTGTGATTGAGTTACAATGCCTGTTTGTGTATTTTCTTTTCTGAAGTTTTCTGTTATAAAGATCCACTGCTTTAAGTGTTTAAGTGCTCCACAGAATTCTTTCCAGTTAGCTACTGGCAATTCCAAATTAAGAATAACAAGGCTCTGGTGAAAAATAAAAAGCAATGGAAGAGATATTTGAAGTGGATGACTGTTCATCTTTTTTTCTCTTAATGTTCTGCTCAATATTGATTTTATTTTTTTGGTGTTATTCCTTTCAGAGAGTGAATCTGTCCTTTGATTTTCCATTTTATGGACATTTTCTACGTGAAATTACTGTGGCAACTGGGGGTAAGTGGCTTTGTAACCATTTACTTTGAGTAAGATGAGAAGAGTTTCTTTCAGCTACTTAAAATACTTTTTTTCCCCTGCCTTGTATATGTCAAGAGATAAACTGCAGCTTTGATTTAGGAAATTTTCCTGTCCACAAAAAGAAAATCACAAAATGTCAATATGATGAAAAGCCTCCAGCAGTTCAAGTGGAACTGTTGTAAACCCATCTGATTGTAAGGCTTTACAGCATTAATCCTTTTCTGTTTAGATATTTCCCCCTTGGGAACTTGGGTGTATGTAGCAGTTGCACTGGTGGTGAGAGTGCTGGAGCCAAAACAAGGAGGGAGACAGGGTTTGCCTGCATGAGGCAAGAGGATTTCCTGCCCAAAGATAAGAGGTGCTGCTAGAAGTACATCCTGTGTCACCTGTAGGGCAAACCCACTGCAGTGCATTGTCGTGGTGTGGTACAGCCTCTGAAAATGTACTATGGCCTTCCTCTCCTCCGTCCAGGAGACGAGTGGGGTGAGAAGGGAGGTAGGGCCAGCTCGAGCTCCCAGTCTGGCAGCTCTGGGCACCACTGATGGCTCATGGCTGGGGTTCTGCCTCCCACTGCTGCTGGCTGCTGCTTGCACCAATCTTCTGTGCTGGGAACAGCCATCAGCTCCTTATTTTCCCCTCCCACTTCACCTCCTTGACAGACAATTTGATTCTAATGAGATGAGGAAAAGGAGACAACGTGGAAGATAACAAATCCTAAAAAGAAGGAGTAATAGTAAAAAAATGAAAACAGGGAGGCAAAAGGCAGCATCATGGAGAGCACACCCACAGGATCCTCTGGTCCTTGAACATGTCCAGCAAGTTCATGGACACTGGGTGGTGGTGCTCAGCCTAGAGATGTGACAGTACAAGCAGGCAGAAATACCAGCCACCATCATCAGGAGCAATCCTACCCTGTCCCTGGTCAAAGTTTCTCCTTCCTTTGCTGTGGGGGTCCAGATGGACTGGATCAGGGGATATCCATGTCTACCTGGAGTCCTGAATGGGGAGGTTATGACTAAAAGGTTAGGGTAGAATTGCAGCCAGTGTCTCAACAAGAGTGGGAACTGGAACAGAGGTCCCAGTCGTGTTCCTCATCAGGATCTCCATTTTGATTCCAAAGAAGAATACAAGTGATGGACAAAGGTGAATAAAGGCTGATGTGAAATGGTTGCTTTGCAGTAGAATGATAAAAAAGGATGCAGGATTATGAGGTGACTTCAGTATCAGTTTTCCCTTCTTGATCAACAATGAGATTTTGCTGCTGATTTGGATCAGATGAGCCAAGAACCACTGATTTTGAGACTTGTCTGATTTCCATTCTACTTTGCTGTTAATTTCATTTTGGTGCTTCATCATTGATGCCTAGTTCTATGTTCTTTATTAGAGGAGTTGCATTTGACAGGCTGCCAAAATCAAGCACATGATCTACGTAGCATGAAAGAATGGGATGGGATGCGATGGATCCTGCACAGCTAAAACAACAGTGGTGGGGACAGGGTTCATCCTCTAAATGTCCCCTTATTCTTACCGCTGTACTTGGTTCCTTAAAATTTCACAAAGTTCACTCTCTCCAAGTAATTCTTTTTGTGTGGTCATTCTGCTAAGCCTTCCCTTTTAATGGAAGTCCTGAATTTTTACTACTTTTACCACTTTCACTAAAGTACTGTGCTGTGACCAGTTTCTCCATCGCACCCAAAAGACTTAGAAGGAAAGTTAATATCCTGAGGTGAACTGTGTAGTAGCAGTTTGTGAGTTACACATTTTTTTTTCCTTTTGATACAGAGTAACTGGGGAATTTAAGTGATTTTTTCTTTGTTTTCTTTTTTTAAAAAAACACGTAAGAATATAAAAATGACTGCAGCTCTGCAGGATTCTTTTCTATGGGTATTAATGGCATACTGGCTGATAATTATGCTTTTCTTTTTGCTCCATTCCTACTAAATAAAATATTTTTGCTGTAAATAGATCTAGGGATTATTGTCAAGCTAAATAGGACTTTAAAATCAGTCCTTTTAATGTACACCATTGACATTAGCACAGAGATATTTCTTTCATTGACATTTCCATGATTTTTCAACCTCAAAATTAAGCACGAAAAAGATCTAGCTAGTAATAGATTTTAAAATGCTAATCTTGATAAAGCTCAGTAACTGTAAGTCATTCTGTCAGTCCAGGATAAGATGCAACCTTTACTACAGCTATAAGACTCCTAAACTCATTTAGCTGGAAAAGAAAGGTTTATTTCTGTACTAATTCTCTAAAAGCGTTTTGTTTTGGATATATGTGCAAATTTTGTTGCTAAGCTAAGCACCACACTTTACCACCAGTGATTTATGATAACAAAAGATGAATACAGGTTCCATGTGCTTCGTATACTGTATGGTCTGCTATTTCCTAGTAACCAAGATTTTACAATGTCATTACTATTATTAGAGACCTGGAATACCTCCAGAGGTTATTCTGACATCGAAAGAATGACAAAGTTAATGTGTACGGGAGTCCACTTCCTGGAGAGCAGGATATTATTAATTATGCTAATGACAAAACTAAAAACTGTTTTTACATCCAAATCATAAATTAAATAACCTTCTTAAAAGGGAAGTTGAGTACAATTGCACATTACATGCCTGTCACAATAAAAACATCTACCCCGATAGTTTCTGCCATTCTTCATGGAGTGTGCATTCTGGAATAGTAGGGTTCCCAGATTGCTTGGGATGATTTTGAAATTACTGGGGTTTAAAATTCAATTTTTTTTCTCTTTAGCTAATATTTATTTCCTCTTCTGAATAGTTTTGATAAGCTGATTCTGTTCAACTAAGAAAAGGAAGAATGTGGAGTGAAAATAAATAGTTCGAGGGTCTTATTCACTGTTGTCTTTAGTTTGTATTTGAAAAGGTTATATATTATTACAGGAATTTTATATTAGAATTAAACTAATTATTAACATAATTAGTAATTGTTTCTTTGCTATACAGACATTTCTCTGCCCAGATTCCTATAGATAGCTCTCAAAACTTTAATAATAGTAAGTAACGCAAGAAGAAGCTGCATTTTGGTTTCTGTGAAGCTTTCTAAATGTGGTGCCCTATGGCCCAAGAATGTGGTTATTTTCATAAAAAAACACTGTTGAGATAGCGAGTCATATTGTGCATGTCAGGAGCTGCGTATATGAAGTCTGCTTGTTGCCAGTCTTTGACACCCCTCACAGAGCTCAGCAGAGCTGGGAAAACCCTGTCTTGTGATGCATCTCTCCATGCAGTACCATAACACTTCTCACAGGTGTCCTTGAAGCTCTGTGGCCCCACATCCTACTCAACATGCAGCAAACTTCACTGCTGGCTCTATTTTCCATGTTCATGATAGTAAGCCCCTCTTGTTTATTCTCTGAGGGGTTTTTTGGTTTGTTTTCTTTATCAGTCTCTATTTTTTAGTGCAATTTTATATCAGCTCCTGTCAATTATTCAGTTGGGGTTTTTTGCTTTTAAGGCATTTTTAGTTCACATTAAATTTCTCTGTGGTATTGCAGGGAGCAGGAAAGGCCTTGCTGTGCAAACATTGCCCAGCATTAATGAAAATAACAATGACAGTAGAAATTGAAGTGACTAGGTGGTTACATTTTTAGATTTATAAAGCTGACTGTTGAGACATTTTGCCAGCTAGCATGAAGAAGGGTCCAGAAATGTCCACCTACCCCATGTAACAGCAAACTGCTAAAGTTGAAACAAGCAGCTGAATTTTTAAATATTGTATTAAATTCTGGTGAGATAATATTTCATGAGTCATCTTTCCATAGAGGAATATTCCAGATGGAGGAATTGTTTGAAGTAATTCTTGCAGTGAAGATGCTGCCTGAGCATTTCTACCAATGTCAATAATCAAAGGAGTACCAAACAAAGAAATAAAAAGCCATCCTAGCAGTAAATCCCAGTGTAATTGAATTAAAGTTGATAATTTTCTAAAACAGAAATCGAGAACTCTTTGTATGATTATTACTTCCTATGGGCAGATCTCATGCTTAAAAATACTTGTATTTATGGAAGAAAGAGATCTTTGTGCATCCAAGATTCACACAGCTTTTCATCAAAACTATAACTGTCCTACACTCCATTGACACAAGATAAGAAAACAAGCATTGAAAAATTTTTCTGCTGAAACTTGATGTTGTTAGATCTTGTGTTGAGGAGCAGCTGTTAGGTACCTGAGCATGGTTTCTAAACCCTGACTTGTCAGGACAACTGATTCAAAGTAATCTTTCATTTTGACGAGGAATCACAGTTATTTCAGTATCAAACTCTTTTTATGTGTACGTATGGCTTGTGGGAAAGTAGCAGAGGCAAAATATCTCAGGTTAGCAAGCTAGTTGGTTAGCTGCATAAAAGCTGAAGTTTTATGCAGAGGTAACACTTTAAAATTCCTTTTGGACATTGAATGTGTATGTCTGGTTATGGAATTCATGTTTAATTTTACTGTTTTCACTATAGCAGGAGGGATAAGAAAAATAATTACCAAAGTGTGGCAAATTCTAATATAATTTCCATCAAATTTTGCAGTACTTTCAAGGAAAAAGGATCAGTGATAGAGAGCATGCTGTGGAGAAGGAATAAAGCCTGATGTCGCACTGTCTGAGCCCTATCTTTCTGTGTTGGCCCACAGAGCAATACCTCTGAGCAGGAGGGAAATTTGTCCACCTAGCTGGTGGAAAGAGAAGGGTCCACGGGATCAGGACCTGAGCTTGTTAAGGGTGAGAATGGTGGTGCGTTTGCAGCCTGCAGAAAGTCTATGCTAAAGAAAAATTATCTGGAAATTTCTAGTCCTCAGGGAATGATTATGCTTTATTTTCCCTGCATCTCATGCATTTATTTTCTTAAACTTTCAAACCAGTGGATAGGTGGAGTGAAATTTACCTGGCCCTTTGAATTATCAGTGTCCTGAGTGGAGCATTTTGTTGGAGTCTGTCAGAAATCTCAGTGAAGCTTTTCTGGCTGTTCCTGCTGCTCTGAACCCTTCAGGACAGGAGCCAGCAGGAGATGTGTTCGTCACTTAATGAAGAGCTCTTTGATAACACAAATTGCCCTATGGGCAACATCTGTTAAATGGCAAAGGTGATACAAAGCAGAGTGAAACACAGGGTTTCTAGCCAAAATCAGTGGCTCAGATTAGCTTATGTCTGTTACAGGGGATTACACTTGTCATCACCAGTGGGCAGCTCACTCTGAAGGGACTGTAGAGGTCTGGCTGTTGACTAGCTCACACAATTGCCTTCATTCACCTCCTCTTTTTCTGATGTCTTATATTGCCGTGCAGTTGTTACAAAAATTTTCTCCCTGTAAAGCTTCCTTTGTCTGTCATTTCCTGTGTCAAGTGTCCTGGGAATATCCCTCCTGTCTTTGTAAGGGAGCAGTCCCTCCCTGGAAACTCTGCTTTGCCTACCTTTCCTTGGTGAACTCTTACAACTCTTTCCATTCCCACACTTATGCTTTATCTTTACAAATTGGATCAGAAGCACTTAGGGCAAAGAGAATGATAAGCTTTAGGGGGAAAAAAAGCATTCCATATGCCTTGACATTACCCTGATCATCATATATTAAAGCATTTTCCAACTTTGACTGTGAGGATCATGGGCAGTAGTTGCACTGAAGTGGTAACAGGACTTAAAATGACCATAGTTGTGGTTTTGTAAGACTCTGTTTCATAGAATAACGGATAGCTAGCCAAAGTACTGTCCACATGTAATGCCAAATAAGCATTAAATAAAATTTAATCATTTTGCAGAAAATAATAATAAATTAAATGGCTTAATGTTAAGGCAAAGAGCCTTCAGGATAGCCAAAAACTGCTCCACTGAACACTGGGAAGTTGTCAGGTATGGACTATGTCTAAAAAGGATCCATAACTTTTTATAGTATAATTTTTTAGTAGGCATTTATCTTATGCTCAGCATTTAGAATAGCATTCAAATTTGAATAATATTGTGCTATTACATCATAGTAAAGATTTTTAACGCTTGACAAGTCTTTATTTTCTCCAGCTACTACAAAATATAATGTATATTTGGTTTGGTTCATGCTCATGAGTTAAAAAAACCAAACTTCAATACATTTCTGCCTATAGCTTCTAATGAAAAGATGAAAATTCTTGCTGAGGGGTGGGAAATACACCTTTTGATGCTGTAAGGCAGTACTTCATAAAAATTATGTATTTATGTGGAATTCCTAGACCAAATGAAATAAATGTTCCAAGATTTGTAAAATAGTACTTGTATATTACTGTTTCATAAAGTCAAAATTAGGACCATGATAATAGTTGGTTACAAAATTTTTCAAAAACTTGAGTATTTCCAAGCATAGGGCATTAGAGACCATTCAGGCTGGGAATTATGTCAAAAATTCAGCTCAGAGTCAATATTAATTACTAAAAATAAGGACCACTATAAGTTACATTATTTCTAATAAGAGGTGGGTCTTAGGTTAAATTCTGTCCACATATTATTAAGTGTTGTCCTTTCTGAAAAAGCTTATTTCTAACTTTGGCAAAAGTTCTGTTTCCTGGTTTTTCTTAATGTATTGAATTCCTACTACTATCAATTTTATTGCCAAGGTGTAATAAAATCTTTTCAGACAATTGATCCCATCTCCATCTTAATGAAGTCTCTCTTCCTTGAACTTTTAAGGGAACTCAATTCACATCTCAAACCAGGCAGCTGTAAATGCAGTTTTATAATTTTGGATGTGAAGTCCTGTGTATTACATGATGGTTTTGCTAATTAGTACCCCATAGCACCAGGTACCATTGATGATTACTTGTAACAGCCAGTGAAACTGAGGGCTTCATTTTCTTTAGCATGTTATCCTCTGTATCTGTAAATGTCATAAATTTATGTTCTTGTTCCTAGATTACTGACGAAATTCATATTGTACCTTTTATTTCTGCTGAAATCTGGGCGCCTGCACTGACTGATCATTTGGCTTCCTTAAGAAATGACTGTTAAGACAAGTGTTCACACAAATATCCTGATCCTATTGCTATCAAAATGAGCTGTAAAGCTCCTTAGATTGCCACAGGATGCTTCCCTAATTGACTGTACCTCATATCGGGGCAGCTCTCCATTTCGAGATGGCTGCTCTGTTAAAGCCATGCTCTGCAATGGCAGCAAGCAGCAACACTCACCACTGCTCCTCTCCCAAGTAGTGGAGAATGTTTACAAGTTGTAGCAGAGCAGCACTCAAAGGGAAAAGTGTCTAAGTTTGTTTAGTTGGGTTTTTTCCATTCTGTGTGGATAGCATTAAGTACAACAAGAGAGTAATACAGGCAAGGTTTTTGCCTGTGTAGATAAAGTACCTTTAATTCTGTCAGGAAAAGATATTAGAAATATTATATTTGGAAGTACTCATCAGCTACAATATCACTTCAACAAAATGATGTTTTTAAAGCTATAGGTAAGAGTCCTATCCAGTTAATAATTTTTTGTTCTATCAACAAAGGGGTCTTTCTCCAATTTTATGCTGTGCATTTTATTACCTTAAACAGTATTCCAACAGCTCAGAGGATCATGTATATGAAGGTGTTTAAGCTAGTGCAATGTTGGTACAACTGTTAAGCATTTATTCTATATTACCTTTGTAACTTAATCTGTGTTGCATTAGCTTTAGTGTCTTTAACACGATGTAGTATAGAGCCATCATCCAAAGAATTAATTAATAAGAAAAACAAGTTGTAAGAAAAATAGAAGTCTAAAGTGTTGAAGCAATGTCCTAGTTTCCAACTTGTAATATTTTGGAAAAGAAGATTTCTTGCTCCTCTATTTTGCTTCAGACTTAGCCATTTCTTGGGCCACTGGCAGTATGTCCAAAGCAATTATAGCAAGTAACAGTACATTCGATTTCCAGCTGCATTAGTGAGTGTGGAATTTCTGGTTGTTGTGCTGTAAGCAGCTTGTTGTTATCTAAAAGAAAAGTTTGGAAGCTTACACAGGATTAATTAAAATCAATGAAGGACTTAAGTGAACACTGAAATTATTGCTGGAGAAATATAATTAACAAAGTAAATTGCTTCCTAAAATGGCCCCAGATCAGTCCATAGAGACCCAGTGCCAGCCCTCACTGATGAGGAAGCTGGAAATATTTTGTGGGAGCTAAAAGTAACAGAAAACCATCCTACTGGAGCCATCCTACTGATGGCACAGGCTCACCTTAAGAGGCTATTTAGTTGCTTAATTTTACATGTCACCAGCAGCATTATTAAAAAAGTAAATATAATTTCTCTCTCTTCTTGCTATTGTTTCTGTTTTGTTGTATCCAAAGTCACAAATCACCCATAATTTCCATTTCCTATCTGTATCTCTGACTGTTGAATAGCATGAAAAGCACGTGAATGAATCTATGTAAGGCTTTTCATATTCATTACTTCAGATAAAGTATTCTAATTTCACTACTTGGGATCTGTCAAGAAAAATCCTGCACATGGAATTTCTTCTGCATCTCTGACAGTACAGGGACTACAGATTTTCTTAATATCTTGACTGTCCTGCAGTGCTCATATGATGACTGTCCATCCATCCCTGACTCCTGGAGAGTCTTAAGAAAAGCAAATGCTGCTACGTGTTTTGCATGATCAACAGCTGGAAAACAGAATGCATGCAAATGTTCTCTGAGCCACATTATGAAAAATCAGTTGCCCGTTGCCAGCCTCTTCATTATATCATCATCCCTCCTTGGCAACCACCCTCTCTCAAGCCAGTCCTTGCTAAATTCATTAGCTTTGCAAATTGTTAAGACTCATATCAGCCTGTTTTCTGAAGCCAAAGCCATTGAAATAAATAGATTCCCATGGATCTTTGTCAGTTTTGAACTGAGACTTTAATTTTTTCACTTGCTTCTCACTCCTCCTTACAGCCTTGGCCTTGGCTCCATTCACACCCTTTCCCCTTCCTTCTGTCAATGTTGTCACTGGGCTGTGACATCCCCAGTTTTCAATCTTTTTCATGCATATGCCTGTTGAGGAGATGGTTCCAGGTGTGAGCAGTGGAAGGAAGCATTTTTAAATTTCTTCCAAAATCTTTGGAAAGAATTCACATTTATGGAGGTTTTCCTTGCCATGACTTGAAGTGATAATTTTGTCACAAAGCATAAATTTAATGACAAGACATGTCAGGAAAAACAGTATAAATAGAAGAGTTTTTGATGTTTTCATGGAAAGCTTACCTCAAAACTATGTTTGTTTTCATGTGTTTTAGTTCCATTTACTTTTAGGAGCTTCTTCATGCTCCAATCTCTTGCAGTGACTATTCTAGACAGGACTTTTATTTTAGAACTACTACCACTAGGCCATAATATTGTAACAATTTCATGTGTTATGTGTGTCATTTTGTTAGTGATGCTACATCAGCCTGGAAAAGCAGCTTGTTGATGTGTCTTTCTAGTGTGTTTCCAGGAAATGATAAGGTAGCCAGAATCACTAGCATGGGGTTCTTACCCTGCGTCACTCACCAGTGCTGGTCTCAACTCTTGAGTAGGATAGCCAAGGGGTCAGGGCCATGGGTGCAAATGCTGCTTCTCCTTCAAGTGTTAGTGGGTTCAACACTGCCTTGTCTTGCCAGAGACAACATTGGTATAACAGTTCAGTTGGGCTCTGCCCTGCAATTCATGTTAGAAGTGTTTTATCTTCACCCATTACTGTACTGCAAAGTCTGTGCAGGCTGAAGTGTAGCCTACAATTCTGCTTTTAACCAACCTGAAAAAAAGAAAGCCAGACTCTGTAACCTGCATCATGACCCATGATGCCTGGGGCTGCTTACCCAGAAAAATCTTCTTGTAGCTATTTGCTCAAGTAGAAATGGTGACTTTTTCACTTCAAGCTGCCACACATGGCAGTCTGGTACGTGCCTGCACATCTGAGAGCAGAGGCTAAAGGCTGTTGAAGACAGTGACTGTTTTAAGAACCAAAGGGCTTAACTGACTTGCTAAAACATAATTTTTCAAAGAAATAAATGCTTATTAATTTAAGAACTTATTATTTGAAAGGAGCTAGATGCAATATTGTTATAGCCTGAGCCGAATGACAGTAGATGTGTGATTTCATATATCTCACTAGTTAGATGCAAGTGATGCCAAATAAAAGAAAGCGTTATTTGACAATGACTTATTAGTGCAATAAAAGTCATCAGCCCATTCTTTTTTTACTGCAGTTTATGTTCTGCTTTGGTTTCCTGCCTAATGTGGAGGAGACATGAAACATAAAGAAATAAATGTATCTATGGAGCATTGACTAAGAGTTTTAAGCTGCATCTCTCTCAATCCTATACACCAAAATAAATATTTTCCTTCTTTCAAGTAGATTTCTATGTAGTGTTATTGGGAGGTCATATCAATATGAGACAATTTTACTTTCTGATTCCCACCCCCTGATTTCTACCTCTCTCAGAATTGCATCAGAACCAGTATTTTAAGGGGAAAATTCTGTTTCCTAGTCGACAGAATTTATTAGTCTCTTAGTTAGTTTTCTTAGTCTCCTGAATTTATTCTTTAAGAGGGGCACCGTAAGTCATTAGACCTGGAGCCTTTTGAGCCTCCTCCATGATCAGAGCAATTACTGTGTGAATTTGATGCCTGCTTTCCTATCTGAATAATACACTCCTACCTGTGCCTACTGCTGCCTTTCGTCCACCTTAACAGCTCTGAGCTGTACCTGTTTTCAAGTGTCAGAGCAAGGTTAGGACAGCAACGGCACTGCTTACCTTGATTATAAAAATCTATGTCCACATTTTCAGGAAAAGAAAAAATCTTCAGGGCTGTTTGGAAGCAAGTTTTGTTCTCAGTCATCCTACTAAATTATTGGTTTCTTTTAAGGAGTGATGTGAAAGATAAACCATTTTTTTACATTGGAGGACACATTCTTGCACTGCCCATAAACATCCAGCCAGCAGATTGATTAGGTACATGAACATTTCTCTTTAAGAACAGTTTCTGAATTTTTACAAATGCTTTTTTTTTTTGTGCTTCTTCAGCTGTAGCTTTTATAACAATTTTATTTGTTAATTCCAACTCCTAGTATGAACATGGACTTCTGATAACACAGAGATGAGAAAGTTGTGCATCCAGCTGTGAAAATGTCCAAGGAATAATATTTGACATTACTTCGTATGTATTCCCTCAAAAAATAGTGAAAAAATTTGGTGGAGCAGCTTGTATCCTCTGGTATTCTCAGGATTCGTAGCACTTTGCTAACTCATGGAAATCTTGCCCTAGATTGCCAACTGCAAAATACATTTATTCCAATTTTTATAAATAACATTTTTCATCTACTTCCATTGTGGGGGGAGGGAGCACAACAGATTTTTATGAGGGATTCAGCTGGTTTTACTCTACATGAAGAGGAACTCAAGTAATTCTTAGCAAATATGCTCTGGGCATTTGGGCATTTGGAAGATGTAGATGGGATAATTTAAATGCTGTTTTCATTGCTAGCTGTGTTTGGCTTGTTCTATCATCACTGGCATTTATTGAGAAAACCCAATTTTGCTGGAAACACAAATGGAACACAAATAATGTCTATCCATAATACACATCTTAAAAGAGTGACTGGCAGTCCAATTATCAATTATTCCACTAGGTTTAATTACATTTTATGCAGACCAGAAAAGAATGGTAAAATGTGGATTTTCTGTGGTAAATTATGTATTTGGTTTACTGTTAAATAATAATAATAATTTTAAAAAGTGGACAAATATTTGTTTAGTGTCCTTTCTCCATAAATATATATATATTTTTTAAAATACATGTAAGGGGAAGTCTCTAGTTGGAGACTTTCCTGTATACATTCAGAAACTTAACCTGTTTCTATTGCGCATGCTTGTTAAGACTAGGGAGAGAGGAAGAATATGAATTATCAAGAATGTCATACGATGTTTTGTTTTCACAGGTGTTAAAAATACTTATCATCCATGCAAAAAATGAAGTACTGGCTAGGCAGTCAAGAAGATTCTTAAATATTTCTGAGGTTGAAATATAGCTGTTTTGAAGTATAGCACTGTTGACATTTTGTTTTCTTTTAAATGTAGTCATTTTGGCAGTCAGTATTATAGATATTAAAGGTCATCTCCACTCACAAAAGCACTTTAAACTTATCAAATATTTGAAAACTAATCAGGCATGGTTTTTTATTCAGTGGTTCCCATTTAGATGTCTGGTTTTTTCTAATATATTTACAGTTTGGGTTTTTACCTTGTAGTGAAATTATCAGGATGCCACAGTCAGGTAGGTTTTTCTTAGTTTTGTTTCTGGATGTTTTCTTGTGAAATGAAATATAAGCACCATTATCAACTTGCAGTTCCTCTTGGGTCACTCAGATTCTGCTGTTTGCATCTTCTAGAAAACTGTTCCATGAGAAAGGCCTTTTCAGCCTTGCTTCTTTAGATGAGAATCACTGAAAATGAGGACGAATTGTGGCTACTGTCCCTTGCTTGGGACTAGTTGCTTGGGAAGTGTGGCCTTGTTGACATGGTCATATGAAATCAGTCATCTAACAGAGACACTTCTTGGTCTTGCAAAGCCAATAACCTTAGATGACTGTCAGCTGTATTAAAACCATTCTTCTTCTTTTACACAGTCCAAAAATGGGTTTGAGGTTTTTCCTTTTTCTTTTTTTCTCAGATAAACTAGTACAGTGGTTTAGATGCAGAAGGAAGGACTGAGGACTCCAGCTTTAAAATGCAGACCTACTGTCTTCTGCTACCAAAGGCCTAGCATTACCAAGGCATGGTCCAACTTTGAGAAATTTCTAAAATGATGATTCCCTCTGTGTGACAGATAGTTGGATGGTCAGAGGGCTCTACAGGTGTCTTTTTGCTGGGTGCATACTAACTGCTCTGTGCTCTCCAGCACTGCTGTATCATTGCCCTCAGCAGTCAGTTGGCTCCCCTGGACAATTCAGCTGCTTTGCCCACTGCAGAGCAAGCACCAGCACAGTGTTGGTGCGCAGCTCATTGATGCACTTTAGTGCATTACTGTCTGATTAATCTGCCCATTAATTGCACCGCAACACAGCGGCCGCTCTGGAGGAGAACGGTGGTTGTGTCTCAACAATTAACCTGTGTGTTCTGATATTATGGCAAATAACTTTGTCATCTCAATGTATTAATGTAAAATTGGGACTGTGTGGAAAGATTCTGTTGAGCAAGCGGTCAGTTTGTTCTTTAAGCCAGCAGGCACTGAAAGTGTATTTATTGGACAGCAATGCAAAGCAGGTGGGCTCAAAAGATAACAATGTACCAGGAGAAGCTGTTGTGTGAGGAGCAGCAGAAAGGAGAGTGCATTTTGAATAGGTTTACAGAGATCTTGTCATCTCATCACTATTTTCTGTGACAGACCAGCACTGCTATTAAAATTTTGACTTTAAATAATCTAACATCCTTCCTTCAGTGTGTGTTTGGGAGTCTTTTTTTTTTTTTTTTAGGCAGGGAGACTATCTTTAAACTAATGTCCCTAGCTTCCAACCAACTGTGCACTTAAAAATATGATTTTTAGTTATGACTCAAGTGGTCAATCAAAAGACAAATATTTTGTCCTCACACCTTTCTGTGCATATAAGTACTACCATACCTTTCTGGGTCTCATGTTTTGGAGTAATGAGATAAGTCCTGGCTTGACAGAAATTTGCCTAACTTTTTAACTTGGTGAAACCCCATTCTCACTGGCAAGCTGGTATGAAATCCTTAGCCAGCTCAGCTAGCATCTCCTGTGAGTTGGTAATAAAAAAAAAAATTGAGGAGGTTCATTTTCTTCCTAAAGGTAATGACCTGAGTGGGTTCAATGTGTCCTGAGATGTATGCCTGGCCTTAATATTAAATGACCATCCTGTGTGGAAAGAGGCAATAGCTGATTCTGACAGATAGCCTGTGTCCAGACATAGCTTGCAGGAATTCCTATATTCAGCACAGTATTGAAATGTGACCTTCTGTGACCACAGTACAATTCAAAAATAATTTCATTGATCTGGTTAATATTTCCAGAGTGAAAGAAAAAGGAAAAAAACCACAATGCAGTAATTTCTGGGCATAGGGGGAAATACATCTGATCATGCATATCCCTGTATGTATCTGTTTATGTGACATCAGGATTATGAAAAAATGCAAATTACTTGTTTAAGTTGCTCCAAAGTCATGGTAATCGGTAGTATAAATCCATCTTTAAGAGATTTATAATTGTTGTAGACAGAAAAGTCGTGTCACCAGATTGCTACATGTCATAAAACTATGATGAAAATTTTCTGAGTTTTCTATTGAAACATTGTTTTCCATTTCATTTCCAACAATAACTCTGAATTTTAGTTGCACCTTTATGTCTGTTTGTGTTCTTTGAAGACATTTCTTGGAGATTTTCTTCTGCATGATCATGGGTGTTTAGTGGGTTTTCCTGTGTGGAAGTGGGAGCAAAGGGCTGTGTTCAATTCACCAGCTTTTCAAAAACTGTTGGTTTCTCTTTTGAATTTAAACGTGGGTATCTCTGGCTTCTACTTGCTTTTTATCCTTTATTTCTTCACATTAAATTTTAATTTCATAAAGATGCATCAATAACTACATTCTTGATCTTATTCCATTCATGTCTAACATCTTGTCCCCCTTGATAGTCTCAGAGCTTCAGCCTGGTTTGTCTCTTCTCTTCCTGTCTCTATTCATTTTGTTGTCTTCTTGCTGTTACCCTGGCTTCTTCTGTGTATTGCTTCTATGTAAGAATGCTCCTACTCAGGAGCCACTTCCTGCCTATATTTCAGCATATTCTCAAACTTTAAAATAGAGGCTGAAACAACCTTTTAGCTGAAACTCAATATTGTGACCTCAAAATCCTTAGGAGAGTCACTATTGACTTTGGCAAGAGTGGGAATCACTGTGTGATGCAGTTTAACCTCATCCTCTTACTGTGTCTTGTCATTAACTGAGACTGAAACCTGGTGGATGGTGGAATGATTCTGTTTATGGCAAAATTCAGAAAAAAAACAAACTGGACTGCTGATTGTGAACTCTGCGTAGGACAACCATATAAATAAGCATAGAAATTTTGAGTACCTCAGATAGGGATCACTGCATCCAACCATATGCTCCAAGCAGGGAACTAATAAATTAGTCTTGCCTAAAATAATTATTCCTTTGGTGTATTTAAAATATATAATCTAGGTGAGCAGATATTGAAACCAATATGAGTTGCAATAAAATTTGCAATTAGGTACTTAAGCTTTAAGCATTTCCAGTATATTAGGGAGATAGTACCACAGAATATACTTAAAATAGGGACCAAGGAAAACCCACTAGTATGTGAGTTTCAATGGTATGTGAAAAAGAATTTTGTAACATGAATTCAGCAAACTGTGGGCTGCCTGTAGACATCCCTGCTTCATAAATATTCATCTGACCTTCCAGTTCAGCTGTAGTCAGAGGGTAGAAGCCCTCATAGATTCAGTGAAGCAAGGCATACCATGGTCATGGGAAACAAGGACCTATTACATTCCTGTTACTCTTTGTTTCACCTAATTTCTGTAGGCAGGAACTTCTTTAACCATTAAAGTCATCTTCGTGTTATTGGCCTAATCCATTATTTTCATCTTAATCAGATGTTATGTGGTCCTTGGATAAAATATCAGAGCTGAGGACAGCTGAATGCTGCTGTTTTCATAAACACAGGTATTTTCAGGTGATTTGTTTTGACTTATCTAAAAAGAAACCAAAGTTTTGTCATTTGTTGCAGTTATTCTGAGCATATGTTGACTGGTCCTTACCACATAAAGATCTAAAGCCTGACTGCTTCCCTGATTGACTTCATGAAAGCAAACATGCATGAAGCATTTTTCCTTTCACCTGATCAAGAAAATGAATGATTTGAAAGCACCAGCCTGTGAAACCATTTTGTATCAGAACGCCTTAAGCAGGTTCTAGCCCAGTGGTTTCACAGCAATAAATCTGAGGAAGAAACAAATAAAGGGCTGCCTATGTAATGAGTGAGTGGAGAAACTTTGAGGAGACATTGAGTAGAAGAATCTCATTTATAAGAGCTGATTGATATCTGTGGATAACTTCTCAACCTTGCAAGAAGGTTGAGAAAATAAAATAGCCATGACAAAAATTACTGACTCAGTACACTGTTATCAGTTAACTAGACGATTAAAATTAAGGAGCATTTAGATTTGGCTCCTCCTTTAACCTATCAACAAAATGAACACTGTCTGTATAAATTTGTAATGCAATGTGCATTTTTGGGGGGAAAACTTTCCACGGTAACACAGCAGAAAATCAATAAAAGAGTTGTGGTGTGATCTAAACACTGCTTCAGCTCCAGGTAAAGTTTGAAGCAGTACGAGAACAGTATAATTATCAGCAAATTGCAGATATTTTGTGTAATTCAGCCAGTTGCTTAATTTTTTTCAAGGATGACTCTAATTCCTGTAAGACTGCCCTATTCTATAACTGTAGCTTCTCCAACAGTACAATTTAAGATTTAAATTGTTTTGCCCTGTGGGGCAGGTGATAACAACCTCAATAGCCAGGCAGTAAATATGAAGGACCATGACTGGACTAGTTTAGCAGGTCTGCCAGTGTTTTAATGACTTTGATCCTCATTAAATATTCTGTTTCCTACTATATCGGTTTGATCTCATTACACTGCTGAGGTTTGAAAGAGAATTCTTGAAATGCTCATTTATGCTTTTTGAGGCAGGAAAAGCTTTTTTCTTATTAGTCTGGAAATTAATGGATATGTCACAAAATATACATATAATAGCCTTGCATGAATTTGCGTTCAGTCAGTTATAGAAAAGATTATTTTTATGCCTAAAAGTATCACAGAATAGAGACATTGAGGTTGGAATGACCTCTAGAGGTCATCGAGTCCAACCCCTTACTCTGGCATGGCCATGTGCAGCTAGCTGCCTACACTGGTGGTCACAAAGTTTTTGAATATCTCCATGGAAGAATGATCCACAGTATCTCTGGGCAGCCAGTTCAAAGTCACCCTCACAGCAAAATATTTCTTTCTGGTGTTCAGACAGACCACACCTTGTGTGTTTCAGTTTGTGTCCACTGCCTCTTCTCCTGTCGCTGGGCAACAATGAGAAGAGCCTGGCTCCATTTCTTTTGCACCCTCCCTGCAGGTATACCTCGATGAAATCCACCCCAAGGCTTGTGTTGTCTAGGTTAAACAGCCCCTTTATCATCTTTGCTGGAATGTCCTCACTGGAGCGTCCTTCACTGAACTCTCACCAGTAATTTCATACTTCTGTTGTACTGGGGAGTCCAGAGCTGGACACAGCTCTCTGGATGTGTCCCACCACTACTGACTCATGTTCAACCTGCTGTTCACCAGAGTCACCATGTCATTTTCTGCAAAGCTTTCCAGCTGATCACCCCAAGCATGTACTCTCAAAAACAAAGCAAAAACAAAGCAAAAACAAAGCAAAAACAAAGCAGAAGTCTGAGCTCCAACCAATAGTCAGATTACTGAGTATCTCATAAATGCTGGAGTTCTGTGTGTCTGGTGTGGTAGCATCTTACCTTAAAATGATAGCTTGCCAAACTGTATTAATTTAATGGCATGGTCTTTTTCTTTTGCTCAGGAAAGTCTGAAGGGGACAAAATCAATTACAATATGATTTATACTAACTATGACTTTGGACCAGCAATGAAAATTGGTGAATAAGACAAAATTTCATTGTAAATTGAATGCTAAAAGCCTAGCTGGAGACTCTTGTTGTTTTAGAAGTTAAAGGAAACACACATGGCTGCATCCAGCTGTGACGGGAAGGATCTCACAAAGCTTCACTTCAACACTTGGTGCTTCCTTGCTATCAACAAAAGTAGTAAATTCACCTGAATTTCAGCTAATCAGCTAATTTTTTTGAAAACAAAGAGCAAAAACCAATTGGCTGTAGAATACTGTAGTATATCTAGGCATATATTTCAATGGCTCTTATTCCACAGATTTTGTGTACATGATACCTTCTATTGTGATACCACAATTAGAAAGACTAAAATTTAAAACCCATTGATTTAAAAAGCTCCAAGAGTTCAGAAGAATTGTCTTTTTTCCTTCGAGACAAAAAGAAAATTTTGCATTGTGCTTGTAAAAAGTTTTAGTCCGTGAGTTTTTTTAATTTTTTCAAATGGTATTGATTGAGGGTGTCTCTATCAAAAAAATTTAACTTTGTAATAGATCATTTTCTCAACACAGTCTGGTTTTACTCAGTTTGACTGCATTTGGAAAGGTATTCCTTATCTGAGATCCAGCTAACAGGGAAGAGGCATCACTTCCGTAATTTTATATGTAGTAGAGGCTTTATTATGTGGCACTAAAGGGGGGGAAAAAAAAAAAGAAGAGAATGGAGCTAGCAAGCATTTAACTAATTAACATTTGGTCTCAGGTGAGGATATAGCAGATGACACTGAGCAAAGTATTTTCAAGCGAACTAAAGTATCAGGAATAGGTTACCTAGAACCAAATTCTCCTTTGTTATGTAATGAAAGCAAGGCTTGACACAGCAAAAAGTAGTCTGTAGACCCAGAGAACTTTCTGTGAGACTCATTGTAACAGGATAAACAGGTAGTACCTGAATGTGATAGTAGGAATTCTTAGCATCCCATCAACTCTCTTCCCTGGAAAATCAAATGGTAAGATCTCAGGGAGGTTTCTTATGCAGCTTGATAAAAATGTCTTACCAACCAGGAAAATTTTTCTTCACATTTATCTTCTGTTTCAGGAGTTACAGTCACTGCCTGAAGTAAAGCTTCATAGCAGAGCATTGTAGCACTACAGGGCATTTTCACTTTGCTCTTGGTATGAGAATTCACTGCAATAAAGAGACTCTTTTGGTTGATGAGAAACCAAAAGAGTATGATGAGCTAAAGGAATATATTTCCAACAAACCTTCACTTTGAGAAAGAGGGTAAGGGAATTGCCCTTGCTGAAAGTAAATTATTTATCTCAACCCTGTCAGGTTCTGAGATCTCTGGTATCAAGGACTGTAAGTGTGCCAATAAATAAAATTTCGGTCTTTGTTGAAGTGCAGTGTCAAAATAGGTGAGATGGAAGATCTCATCAGCAGAAGACTTAGCAGGACAGGAAAACTTACAATAATTTGATATGTGTTTGAGGCCACAGCTAAAGTAGCTTATGTGAGCCAGTAGTCCTGTCCTGTTCTAACTACCTTTAGTAACAGGCTTGATACAAGAGGAGAAATAGTCATTGAATTTTGTAGAAAAATATTTTTTAAAAAATCAAAACCCCACTTTTTATGGGGTTTTTATGATACTGCCAAAAATTTTGTGAAGCATGCAGGCTGCATAACACAGATAATTGTTAAAATCAAGAGTTGCTCTCTTAGGTACAGAATCCCTTACCCTAATCTTTTCACAAAAATTCCCTCAGTTAGAAATAAATAGTTGAAATTAAGCAATGAAATTCAGAAAAGCTATTATAATTCCTGCAGAGAGTCAGTTGCAGAAGAAGATACAATTCTAACCTGAAAAACAGCCTGTTTCATGGGGAACGACAGGAAGTATGGAAAGCATGCAGGCTAGAGAAAGCAGAGATGACTTGATTGCAAAGACCAGAACAAGTGCCTCAGGAAAGAACTGCTCAGATTAAGGAGGAAGAGAAAAAAAGACTTTGAATTGTGATGTGTTGAGGACTGACAGTAAAGGGAAAAATTATATCTGAGCAGAAGCAAATCAGTAGCAGTGAAAAGTCAAGATGAAATATTCAATATATGCAACTGAGTAGTGAGCAGTACCCTGCAAAGGACTTAATCTGCAACATTCGTATCTTAAATTCCTTTCTTCATCAGCAGTAAAAGGAAGAAAAAGCAGGAAGAACTTTGGTAAATCCTGCCAACTTTTATTAAGGTATCAAAAATCAGCTGAGTACTTTCCTTCTGGCAGCTCATTCAGAAAACATTTGACTGACTATGCATAAGATTAAAGGGCGTAGATCCAGTAAAGAGTTGTGCCCAAGAACTGCATGAATTAGATAAGCCAAATATTGTGCAGTGTTCTTTCTGTGTAGTCAATTTTTCTCAATTTTACTAACCATCTACAATGAATATGGAGATTTTGCCAAAGACTCCTTATGAACACAACATGAAAAATTTGGCTTTCCATATGAAATTTAGACATAATTGTGTCTTATGAAAATAAAGCACTAATGTAGACCAAAAGACGTCATTTTCCAGTGGTAACAGCAAGTGAAATTTGAGCTTCATTTTGTTGTTTCATTTTGTTGGTGTTTTCTTAAAGGAGGGTTGGGTTTGTTGGGGGTTTTTTTGGAGGAGGGGGAAAATGTTTGTTTCTTTTGTTGTTTCATGTTTAATTACTGTTAAGAGACCTGGAAAAACTGTGCTTGGGTTATATCCAAATTTTTCACTGATTACAGTAGATTTCATTAGAACTTTCTTTCTAACATGTGAAAGGACAATTTGTGAATTGTTTCACATTACTAACTCAATGGAAGCTCAGCCATATCAGAGAAGGATTTGTGTGCACTCTTTCAAGACAGGTGCTTTTCTAAAGATGACATCCATCAGGTCTGAAGTTGTTTCCTGAGTTTGGATGATTCATGTTATGTGGTAGTTATATTTTTTCCTCTGCACTTACAAAAAATGAAACTCTCGCACAGCAGTTCAATTTGGACTTCACCCAAGAGCTCTTACTAGCTGATACTGGTACTTATTCTACAGTATGTGAGCTTTCCCAGTTTACCGATTTGCAGGTCAAGTGAGAGCTCAATGTGCATGTCTTATAAGAAAATTAAATGTGTAAAACCATGCCAATGACACATTCCCAAATAAAAGCTTAAGTTTAGCTGAAATTAAATTGTCACTAGAGAAATGTGTTTGACTGCACATCTCTACTTTGGAAGTGAGATATATGGTACTGAAGAGAAAATGTGGAAATAAGTGATGTTTTAGTAGAAATGGCATGCCACTGTTTACTCTCTGTGTAGACTTCCAGCATCCTGATCTACACAAAAATCACCCGTGTTTGAAAACGGTTAACAAGGGAGAACCAGAAGAAGAAAACAAAGCAATGGTAGTAGAAGTAAATGTACAAACCTGTGAAACCTACATATACAACAATTAATGCCATCTGTACAAAAAAAATAGACAACTTGAGAAAGTAAGATGAAATAAGGAAAAAAAATTGTCTTCTTTATTCTGGAAAGAGAGGTAGCACCATCCCTCTGCCCAAAATAACCTGCCACCTTTACTGGATTTTCTGTATTGACTCTTTTAAATATATTCTCTGCTTGCTCATTTCAATAAATACTAAGAAATAAGAAACATATCAGTGGCATTATAGAGATGTTGCCTAGCTAGCAATAATATATACGTGACAGAAAAGAAGTTTTTACAAAATATCTTTTCTACCCAGAAAGTAACCACATGATCTGAGCATTATAAATGCTTAATTAAATGTACTGGACAAAAAATTATTTTTGTTATTGTGATTTTTAAAGAAGCAATAACCTTTATGCAATGAAATCTTTCCTCTCTCTAAAGGTGGAAGGAAAGATGGAACAGGAAACCAGGCAAGAGAGATGGAATTCACTTTCAGTTAAGGCATATATTTACTTATGTAGTCAATGAAATGAGAAAGGTAATTCAGAACACCTAACAGCCTTCTTGGATGAAAGCTATTAGCATCTGCAATAGGATTCCCTCCTCAGAGCTGGCCCCTTCCCCCTCTGCAATCTGGAAACACGCTGAGAGAGCAGCGATTGCCAAGCATGCAAGGATTTCCTCTCTTGTGCTTAAGTGAATGTATGATTTCCATCTGCCAGAGGTGTAAATACAATTTTCATTTGAAGTTGGATGGAAAGTCTGGAAGAAGCCTCAGGCAGAAAGGTCCCCAGGTATGGCTGAATTCTGTTTTTCTATGAGTCTGTTCAGCAAAATGGAAAACACTGTCCATGGCATTCAGCCACTTGTGCTACAAGACCTATCTGACTGCCAAGAGTGTGTGAATGTCTCACTAGGGCTGAAGATCCATCCTGACTTGGTGCTCCCAGATATCTATGCTGTCTTTTAACGAGGTGACTTAAGTGTATAGAAGTTTGAACTTGGATTCCGTGTATGGCTGAATGGTAGCTGAGATTCTTCTTGCTATGATTATATTGGTAGGAGATAGAGACAGGCGTTCTCTTTGTTAGAAAAAATGACTAAGTGGAAAACAAGATTTCCTGTCAAAACCACTGGCGTTTTTTTCCAGTGTGAGCACCCTAAATATTGACTGAACTCTATTGGTACTGAGGGTCCTTCTAGCCTTTGCAGACACAGGCCCTTAAATACTCTTATAATTTGCTAAATGTGAAAAAACTCATCTCTGCAACTTGTAGAATATTCAGCCATTTAGGGCTTTCATTTGTTTGTGTTTCCAACTATTGTGGAATAACTGAAGCATTATGTACTGTCATAAAATGAATGGATTTTCTGTAGGTTTCACTGTAAATAATGTGCATGTATTTTATGAAAAATTATTTTCCTGATTATTTTAAAATCTACATTAAAATTTAGTTTTTATATTTAACATAAATTGAATAGTGGAGTCCTCTCTTTGTGATTCTATCTTGTGAATTCATCAGTCTTATTTCAATAGGCATTTTTAATGGCACTTGGTCCTTCTACTCTTTCTATAGTTTATGTTAAGTGATAAGAATTAAAGAGACATGCCTGCTTTTTTTTCTATTGAAAAATGGCTTGGCATTCATTTAAATCAAATTTGTAAGCCATTGTTTTCAACCTGGTAAGGCTTAGGGAGTTTTCAAAAGCTGAAAGAAAGTGTGAGGTTATGAGGTTAAGAACCAATGCCATAGAGAAGCATTTCTGGTTGAGTGGTTTTAAGTATCTTGTTATAACAATTTTTTTTTTTTTTTTTTAACTGGCTTATTTTGAAGCTGAACATGAATATTGAACACACTGATCTTGGATGACCTTGAATGTTAGACATTCAAGTTCAGAATTTTCATACCATGTGATTTTCTTCTCATGCCTCATCACCGAATCTGTGTACTTGCAAATGAGAAGAAAACCTATGTCTCTCCAGTTTTCAGCAGCATCTTTCAGTGATTGTTGAAAAGGCTTTTCAGCTGTCTTAGACATGTAGGCATGTGATTTCAGTTCAGGAAGAGGTGATTAGGTCATCTTCCTAGAACTGATGAAAAAGAAGTGAAATCTAACTATCAGATTTGCTCTTACTTTACACTCACAGAAGTAAAAAAATTTGTTAGATGTAGTTTAGGCCAAAAGTTTTAGAAGGTTGAGAGGTAGTAGATTAGCCCAATGAGAGTCTTAAGTGGAAATTGAAAGCTCAAGAGATGTCCAAAGTGACATTGATCATACCAAGTTGTGTAAGGCTGGGGATTCATGAGGGCTTTAAATTGACATAAGCCTTCACAGCCAAGAGAAGAAAGAGTTTCCATCCCTGCTGACCCTTCCTGCTAGCTATCTTGGGATAGCAGAAGTGCTTATACTGCAGTTCAGTGAGGTGGGGTGATGAAGCATTGGTATTATTGCTGGCTTAGTTTTCTGTTCCTTGGTAGGAGATATGTGAAAGCAGGTAAAGTGGTTGGGTCCACTTTGGCTGAATGTGACATTGGATGAGGATGTGAATTTAAGTCACCTTGATGGGTTTATTAAACAAGATAAAGAACTGAGAAGTTGTATTTCACTGGAAAAGTGTGAGTTTAGTCTTGGAGGCAAAAAGACTGGCATGAAGATCATTAGTGACAGATTGGTAACAACTGCTTTCAAGGTTATAAACACTTACTGGGCTTTTATTTTGATGCCAGCAATCTGTACTGTACACAAAGGGAAGGCAGTCCTGTTTTGTGATGGGAATTTCAAGTCAGTTTCCCCAAAAAGGTAGGAAGGGGAAAGTTTTCACTTCTGATACCAACCATCATTTTAACAAAAAGCTTCAGAGAAAGCAACTAGACATCATTCTCTGGTGACTGCTACTTGAGTTTGGGCACTACCAGAGCAGTCCTGTTTCCACTTTCACCTTTCCACTTTTACCAGCTGCAGAAGGAAAAACAGCAGTGACAACATGGAATCTGTACATAATTACATTCATCCTGTGGTACACCTGTACCAAGTTTTCTTTGCTGATCTTAGTTGACATCTTACATTATTTAACTGAGCACACACAGATAGAATCAATATAAGTCACGTCAGTCACACTGGTAGAAATCCTCATCAGTGGTGTTTTTGAGATGTTGTCTAGTCTGTGTGACTGAGTTTGTGCAAAGAGTAAGAAGCTGTAATTTAGGTTCATCTCCAAATAGAGAAGGATGGGTAGTGAATAGAGAAATTAGGGACAGAAATATGTTCTTTAAAATCCATGTAGAACTTGCATCTTCTGCAGTGCTTTAGGTGAGAGAAGAAAAGAGCTGACCTAACCAATTGGAAACTGACCTCTCCTGCTCCAGGTAGCTTAGTGCAAAAGAGGCAACAAGCACCAGAGCACTAGTGCAGTTCAGGAGAGGATATCCCTCAGCTCTCTAGCCCAGTATTATCACTGAGTAATAGATACAGAGATGATCACAGCAGGTTTGATTCGATGGCTTTCTCAGTGTATCAGTCCTGTTGATCACACATGTCCCAACCATTATTTTCTCTGTCAATAAAACATATTATTCTATTACATTGTATGCCTGTGTATATCACACTCAAAGTTTTCCTTCTGTCACTTTGTTTGATGTAGGAAGTTGCATGACATCCTATTTTTCAAAACTCCTTTCTGTCTGATACCATACAAAGAAATCAGGATGCACACGATAGTAGGTCTGTTAATATCAACAAAATCACTCTGCTGCTCTTGGTCATTTGCTTCCTCACCAGCAGTCACTGAGCTCAGAAAGCTGTGCTCTAACAGTGTCAGAAATCACTACAACTTCACTACTCACTGTTGTAGTGACTGACCTATGTCAGCAGTGTACAGATGAAGCTGGGTCTGACCCCTTACCAGGTTCCTGTTTTTCTGAAATGTCTCATAAAATGTTTGTGTGATTAAAAGGATTGCACTACCCTTTGTACTAGCTATTCCTTCTTTACATTCCCAGATGAATCAAACCTTCAGGGGGCTTTTATTTGGACTCGGTAACGAAATCTTGGTTACTGCTAGCAATGACTTGCCCTTTATATACTCATAGTACAATTAGTAACAGAGGGTAAGAAGCTGGTTCTTCCTTGCTTATATTTACAAAACGTATTTCTGGTCAGAACAAATTATGATTTTTTTTATGTGTTTTCCTGTCCATGGTGAATTTTAAAACATTGTAATCATCACTGAGGACTGGCCATTGCAGCTAAGTCCCCAGGTCAGAGAGGATGGACCCACAGATTTGTGAGCAGATTGTCAAAGCATAAATAGTACTGATGTTAACCTTTAAAAATTTGCTTTGTTCTCTTAGTGCCTCAAAGAGTATACTCAGGGTGGACATTTGAAATCTTTTCTTGCTGGCTTTTTCTTAACTTCTTGACAAAGGTCATCAAATCCTGTGGTAAAAAAAAATGTGGTCTTTTCCCTCTATTAAGAAGTATATGCACCTTATCTAATGAGATCATATACTCTGAACAAGTAATTGTGTTCCTCAAAAATCAAATGTGAGTTGCCGTACTGATGGCAACTTGTGAAAGTAGCAGCTTCTGGGGGTAAATTTTGTACAAGAGTAAAAAGTAATAATCAGTTCTCTAATGGAGCCATGACAGCAGACAGAAGGATGACAAGCCATATGCTACACTCTCTCAAGGGAAATAAATAGAACCTGCATTGTTTTGTTCAAACTGAATGAAGTAAAAAAATTCATAGGTTCTCCATTTTCCCTCTGCTGCCATTCATGACCTGCAACAATGAAAACAACTATGAGTGCAGGTGGTAGCTGAAAGCAGTTTTGTTTCAGCACCTGCCTGTGCATGCTTCCTGAATTTAATCTTTCAGGAACTTTATTTCTTAAAAAAATAATAGAATGAGAACATGACTGTATTTTGTTTTCGGGATTTCATGGGAGGTAAGATTTTCTTCTTGCATCTTGGTGGTTTAATCCATGCTCTCCATTTTGTTATTCATTCAAAAGGAAGTGGTTAAAACGCTCATGGAAAAAACTTTCACCACTCTTCTATAGCTGTCATCTGATGTGAAGAGCAGCCTATTGTGTCCTTTGCCGCAGACAGATATTTTCCACCAAAGCATGATGAAACAGCCTTATCCTCATTACAGCTAATGTCTGTCTAAGGCTTTCTACATTAAGACTAGACTTCGAGGTTTCCTGATATGACTTTTATCTTTTGGGTGGGTGATGAGTCATGGGGCTACAGTTATGCTTCACCAGCTCCTAATGTTGAAAGGAATGAACATGTTTTCTTTAGGCAGACCCTAAATGGCTTTTTCTTGGCAAATACAATCCAGCCACATCTGATGATTACTTTTACTGAGTCTAAACATAATTATGTTGTAACCTGCACTTTGGCTTAGGAGGCAGGGATCACTGTTTATGAATCCTGCGATTACATGGCATTTACCACAGATATCCTATTGCTGCTTGTAAGTTACCATATGATTAAATGACCAACATTTATCATCAGTGTGAAGTGTGCATTATATCATATGTCTTCCATAACATAGAACAACATTGTAACTTAAGTCTTCCATTTTTTAGAAATTAATTTTTGGTCTAGTTTAGTCTAAAGACATTTTCTGTTTAGTTCTTATGCCTCTTCCTCCAATAGTCCTATTTTAGCTCATCGTGTGATGGTCAGAAAACCTACATAAAACATTTTCAATCTCAATCATTTAGAGTTTCTTTCCGATCATGTACCAATGCATAGTGAATTTATGAAACATGACCCAGTCTTTTGCAAATGTCTAAAAGACATGAACCATGTGTTTTCATGTGTACTTTTACTGAGGCACAGAAACATAAAACCCAGTTTGATGTTTCTGTTAGTACATGCTCCCTGGTGCTATGAGGCACCGCCTGGCAGGGCTAGTGCTGTTGTACAATAAAGTGCCCAGGCAATCCATCACAGCATGTGCAGCATTCCACTGATGACTACACTTGAACCAGTTAAAAATGTGTTAAAAACCAGCCATGAGACTTGGCAGAACTATATTTACTAAAAGGCTTTGCAGAGGTTGCACACAAATCAGCTTCCTACTGATGGCTTTTTAGGCCTATGACAAGCTGAACTCTGAACAGCACTCTACATGCCACCCACGGCCTAGCCATGGCCTATTTCCTCACTCTAACTATATGGAAAAGACAAAAAAGATGGGTTATCACAGGTTTGAGGTCTTCAGATGGAAGGATCAATTCCCTTGTGCTCCTCAACTTCTGCCTGCACAACTCCAAAACAGGTTTCTTAAAGGGACACCCACATTTTAAAAATGTCTTGAAGTAGTACCAAAGAGCTTTCCTTTTTTTTTATGTCCATAAGAGAAGTAATTTCACTCTTCCCTTTAGAGTGTTTATTTACACACACAAACACTATTTTAAAATAGAAACCATAAAGGTGTCACTTTTACTTCAGTCTTTTTGTTCAAAGTTGAAGCTAGTATACTTCCCATGACAGAAATTTGTAATCATTTCGTTCAAACTAGTACTGATTTTTTTTTTTTTTTTTTTTTTTTTTTTTTTTTTTTTTTTTTTTTTTTTTTTTTTTTTTTTTTTTTATATCTTTTGGTCATTTATTCTTTTTGGTCAGATTATTAAAACGTTGGACTTGGAACCATGATACAGCACCGGTTCTGTTCTAATAGGAAGATAAGGGCAAGCTTTTTCTTTAATTAAAATAATTAATTTGAAAAGACAGCAGTGTAATTAGCCAGTTTGACAGTGCAGATTTTCCTGACATCATTATGGGACTTTTGTTAAGTTTCTTGCTTAGAGAGAAAGTTTCATCTTTTTGGATCTGGGTGAATATCTTCCTGTATTAACTGCACTGAGAAAGACGTTTTGGCCTTCCCATTCCCATTATGTATTACAAAGTTGTGTATGACCAGGATGGTAAAGACCATGAAGGTCTTTAGTATTGAAATTTTATAAAAACTGAAAGATCATAGAGAAACACTTGATATAGGCAATATTTCTCTTTATGGAAGGGAAATTGGTCCATTTCCCCACCTGTTTGCAGAAGGTTTTTTTGTGTGCTTTAAATTACAGATCAATACAGTGCTTTCATGTAATGTAATTTGCATTAATGTAAACTAATGTAGCAAAAGAGAGGAAACCCAAGGGAATTACTGATGATACCAAAGATAATGTGATTTAATTCCCGGATTCTAAACACTGAGACTAATATATTCTAGATTTTCCCCTATTAGATTTTTGCCTTTTCTCTGTTTAGTTCTGCTCATGTCTCTCTAAGCCAGATGTTTTCATAGATTAGCTCCACAACTGAAGAGCGTAGCCCAAAATGATTGTGAGGTAACAAGTGGACAAAGGAGGCAAAGAATGGACAAGACCAAAATTGTCTCAGCTTCAGGATACAGTGTGTCTGTTACAAATCTGGCTGGGTATTGTTGTCCCTGCTTGTTGTGTGTTCCTCACCACCTGCACCACCTGCAGCCTGCCACCTTTGCTGCCTACACAACATTTGTCCACTGCACCAAGAGATAGACAGGCAAACTGATCTTGATCAAAAAGGTTTGGTTTGGAGTTTATTTACTTTTGATCCAGGGTAGAGGTTCCTCATTCAAAGCATTGCCTGCTATTAATTTCACTAAGATGAGAAATGAATTGGTGGTGAAATTTGATGAGTCGTGTATCTAGTCCTGGGCATCAGGCCAAAATGACAGAAAGGGGCAGAGCTACCTGCTTTTCCTTTACAGTGGCTGCATTAGAGTCTTCTTGGGATGCAGAGTTGAACTAGAGAACAGGTTAATATGCTTATATTCACACAACCTTTAACTGAGTAACACATATGAAGAAGAACCTCTTTTGAAACACGCAAACATAGCTTGCCTCCCCTGAAGCCCAAGTTGCACATGGACATTTACCAGCTGCTATCTCACTGTTTTGAGCTGTACATTCACTGCTGAATAGTTCTGCTTGAGGCAAACCCATGCTGCCTCACCTCTCTGAACTCTGTCCAGCACAAACATATGTGGTGGGAGAACAAGGCATCAGACAGCACGTAGTTGTGGCAGGATGTTGACAGTAGAGCAACACAGAGCTAAAATCCCTTCTGAAAAGTTCCTGATAGAATAAAAACCATCTTCATTACATGCTATTTCAGTGTTATTTTTTTATGTATGTATGTGAAATGTAATTTAATGGTGCCTGAAACTTCTCTAATGTTTCATGTTAGCCTCTGCAGTCTTCCCTGACATGCTGTGTGCTGGTTTTTTATGTGAATGTAGCTTAAGTAGTTTGTGAAGGATTAATACAAGCATGCAATAGCATTATACAATGAGTGTGGAAGTAGACTCTACATAAAACCCCCAAAGTTGTATTTCAAATAACATTGATTTGTTGCAGTAGAAACCCAGACATCCACCAAACTGTCTTTCAGTTATGAATAAATTTTAAGCAGGCTTTTTAAATTTTGAAAAATTTTTTTTTGTCTTCTGCAACCTTGTTGCTTCAAACTTCTATAGAATGAATGACAACCCAGTTTGATGGCATTGAGCATTTTTCTAACTCTATTTTTCTTTTCATTACTGAATTTTTTGAAACATTGGAGAATAATGACTTCATCATGACCAGAAAGTCTTTCATTTTTTTTAATTCCTGTGTATCATATGATTCAAATTGCCTGTGATTTATCAGGTAACAAATAACTTTAAAAGTTAGATGGAAGAAAGAGGAGAATAAGCAGAGCAAGCATAAAAGCTTATGACAGTTATTTTTATTAGACTCTGTGGCAATATAGAAGGAGAGAGACAGCAGCAAAAGAAAAAAATCTGTATTGATATTACAACAGTTTGATTCAAACATGAAACCCATTATATTAAATGTCTTCAAACATTAAAAGACCATCCAAAAACCATCCAGTACCATCCAAACTTTTTTATTGATGACAAGAGCTGTTCAGGCATGAAGATGTTTTATCCAACCAGTAAATAGCAGAAATAGACTGCAAAATAATAGAAACAGACTGCAAAATGCTAGAAACAGACTTCAAAATTAGATTTCCCTCTAACAGCTCTATTCAAGCCTCTTCCAAGGATTCAGCAGTGCCAAAGATACTACAATGACACAGCTGCTATGATATTTGTCCCAACTGAGATAATCCTCCTATCAACCTCTTTTGTCTGGTTCCAGCCTGTCTAGGAACTGTGTTGGTCTTTGCCTGAAGCTGAGAGGCCCTTGGGAGCTATCACATGGTGGTGTCTCACCGAGTAGATAACATATTTCATGCCTCTGTCCAAGAATTTTCTCTAAGGAAGTACGTGAATGATCAGAGAGGAACAGATACAAGTCATTAGATTCTACATAACATTTGGGTTTCTTTCTCCTGAAGTTTAGAGCATTGCAATTTAGAGTCATTAAAAGTATGTGAACAGACACTTCAGTTACAATTATATTTGCAAGTTCTTTGCTGTCCATCATTGTCCTTACTTAAAAGTCCTCTTGCTCCCATGTTCTACCTAGTGGTATCTAACAGTCTCCTGACAAGGCATGTCTTGTGGCATGTCAAAAGAAAAACATCTACTGGAAGAGTTTCACGATATGTTATCCCCTAAATTCCTTCATTGAGCTGAATAGGATATTAATCAGAATGGATTATATTCCACGGGATCACGTACTTTTCACAAAGAGGGTGAATAGCAGAGAAACTAGAGCAAGCTGGAAAACTTACTGACATTTACTCAATGTCATACATTGCACGTTCTCAAATTTTCCAGATAATGCTTGCTTTAAGTATTAACAAAGCAGCAGGAAAAATAATGGTGAAAAACTAATTTTCTGGCCTTTAAATATCTACATAAGATAACACAGAAGTACAGAGAAGAGTAAGAGAATTGTGGGTAGCTTTTCTTTTTACCCTCATGCACAGATTCACAGGAAGACCTTGTAAGGTTATGCAATTAAGAAACACTGTTATGCCCATGCCTTCTGGGGTTTAGCTTTCAGATAGCCCACTTTTCAGGCCAAAAGAAGAAATGTGTTAGACATTCAATCTAGTCAAGCAAAAACAAAGCAAAAAAATATGTATAATCTCTCTTTAATTCATTTTTCCCAGAAGGCTGGGAAAAATCATAAAATAGCATGAGAGATTGGTTCATTTTACACTGTCTTGAAAGCTCATTAAGGTATTTAACTTTCATGGATTGTCTGAGGGATCTGGAGTTACTGTTATCCTTTTGTTTAATTACACTGTAATCTTCAGTCAATTACAGTGATGATAACAGTCTTCTACAGACATAACAATAAATTAGCCATCTGGGGATAAATGACATTACTTAAAGCTTACTTCACTGAAATATCAAAGAAAAATTAAAGTGGCTATATAGGACAAGGCGTGAAAGTAAATTGCATTATCTGTTTCTAGAATTCAGCATTGCAATGTATTTTAGGGGCTTAATAGCATAACATATTCTTGAATTTGCTTAATAAAGAAATAGTTGGTGGAGAAATATCAGGAAAAGCACAGGCAAAGCACATTTCAGCATAGTTGAAAACAGTGCAGTGTTTTGGGCTATCCTTTATAAGCCTATGCAACACTTTTCAGCTTCACCAAAAAAATACATGAGCAACACTACTCCTGATATTTTATTTCCCCATATCTTGCCATCTTTCCATTGAATGTAAATGTCTCTTGTGTAGTTTATTTCCAGAAACAAGAATAGATTCATCAGGTTTTTACTGTTACTGCTGAAGAGAAGAAAAAGAATGTAAGATAAAAATGTGGTATGTCAGAAGCAGTGAGATGTAAAACAAGAAACATCCTGAAAATAAAATGCTAGTCAAAATTCTCAGCACCATTAATCAAAACAATTACCAAAAAATCCTATATCACCCTAGACTTTCAACCAAAGAGAAAACTTGCCACTCTGGATCAATCAATTATAAATTTTATGTGCTCTTTATGAAAGCAATGACGTGGCTATTTGAAGGTATAATTTCACATCAACTTATTTCACTGCTGTTATTTAGCACCAGCAGACACAATGGTTCTTTTTCTCTCTTATTTTCTTTTTGCCAGAACATTTTTTCCTTTCTGGAAGACAAAAGGTATTATACAGTGTAAGTAACCTGACCTGGGCAAGAGCTAACAATTACTGAGAGTAAGACTGGTATGTTAAGTGCTGTTTCAGCTGCAACTTTCCACCTATCTTCTACTATAAAATTACTAAACTAAAAATAAGTAAATTTTAAAAACTCTTAACAAGATACAAGAAATTCCAATGATTCAGGTAAATAATGTTATTTTTGCATACTAGGTAAAATATGGCATAAGTAATATATAAAACGATCAAAATATTAGGTTAAGTTTTAGGTTGTATTAGAGGTTGTGGTAATGTTTAGGTAGTTGGGTGACTGCCTCTATAGAAGCAGGTGAGGGGCTGGACAGAGACAGGTCCACTGCAGGGGACACGTCCACTGCAGGGGACAGCTGAGCCCGTGAATCACCCTGGTGGCACCTCTAGGCGAACTTATTTAAGAAAGGGTAAAAAATGTTGCACCTCAATGTCAGGAGTGAGGCAAAAAGCATGAGAAAAAACACTGTGAATGCCAAGGAGAGAAAAGAGGGACGAGGTTGTCCAGGCACCAAAGCATCTGTGGAGGAGACCAGGCTGGAGCAGGTATTTCTTCGCAGGCCGTGGAAGAGCCACACTGAAGCAGACACCCACGTTGCAGCCTCTGGAGGACCCCGCACTGGAGAGGTGGAAATGTCCTGGAGGAACCATGGCCTGTGGAGGATTCTCACTGGGGCAGGTTTATCCTAAAGGACTGCAGCCCATGGGAAAGATCTGCAGTGGAATAGGAAAAAAATGAGAGGAGAAAGGAGTGACACAGATGAAGTGTTATGAACTGACCACAAGTCACATTCCCCATCCACTGCTCAGTGGGGAAGAGGAGGTAGAGAAGTTGGGAATAAAGGAGTGACACTAACTAACTAAGCCTGGGGTAAAGGGAGGGGTGGAGGGAAGGTGTTTTAATCTGTCTTTCTTTCCCTCTATGCAAACCTATTTTATCTGGCAGTGAATTAAATTAACTTTCCCCAAGTCAATTCTTTCTTGCCCGTGACAGCAACTGGCAAGTGTTTTCTCTGTTTATGTCTGGACACACACATTTTTTCAATTTATTTAGTCCCCTTATCCTGTTGAGGAAGGGCTCTGAGAGAGCAGCTGGGTGGACATGGGGCAGATGGCAAAAGTCAAGCCACCACAGAGAGAGACAAGGATTTATCTTACAAGTTAGTTATCAGCTATCTTATAAGATGGTTATCCGCCTAGATCTTTCTTTTTTTGTTGTTGTTGTTGTCTACATATCCCATATCCTACCCTCTCTTTAGACACATAATAGCAATTTCAAAGGACTCATTGCCTGTGCTGCCTTGAAACTATATTTTGTTATTCTGTTGGCAAACTGTCAAAAAACTTTCCAAGTGATACTGAGTTTGTGCACAGTTAGGAATATAAAAAAGCAAGTCACAGAAATCTCATGTGCAGAGTGTTGTAACCTTGTACATTAAATTTTCTTTGTAAACTTAATATGTTAGCGTGCAACAGATAAGAAGCATATTTTGGAATGGGTAAATTCAGACATAAAATGCGTTTTTAAATCAAGTCAGGGTCCTACATCAAGTGGGACTGTACTTTCATGCTTAAGTGGTTATATTTTTTTTTTTCCATTTGTGTGAGTGTAAATTTGTACACTGAGAACTAGAAGTATACTCTTCTTGATTTACAAGTGGTTTTAGTATTAGTTCAGCCTTAGTTTTAGTTAAATTTATATGTACATATTAAACTTACAAAATGCTGAGCACTTTTCCCCTTTTGTCTTCATTCCAGTATTTAGGAGCATATTATTCTTCTAGGTATAGCCTGTGGAGAGTTTTGGAAAAGAGCTCTACCAATGCCTCCCACAAAGGAGAGATTAAGTGGTTCAGGAAATTGCAGGTCTGAAAAATTCTTCCTTGACTAAATGAATCAACCATGAGCATTTAGCATTGTCAGAAAATTAGGTCGCAGATAACATAAGCCAATTTTCTGCAGAGTTCCATTCCAGAATAAGTTAATTTTACATTTGCTACTCTTTTTAATTCATAGTTGCAATGATAAAATGTCCATGGTCAACGGTGGCTTCATCTTTTGAATCTCTGGGATGATTTGAAATGACTTTGTGTTTCTTTTCAAGTTGTTCCAATGCATGACTGGAGTTCTCATTAGAATGATCTTCATGCAAGGCCTGCCTGCTTCCCAGCTATCATCCACCTCCTGCTTTCCATTTTTGTTTATAGTAGAGCTGCATCCGGCAAACACTTCGAAATACGCTTTGTGGTTACTAATTACTTGGGCTGATTTACTTAGTTATGTGTTTCAGCACAATTAAGTCCTTTCTTTTCCTATTGTATCTGCCTCATTATTAGTTACAAGGGTGACATTTATACTGTAAATGGGACAAAAGCATGAAAGGGAAACTGTGTAAATGTAGGATCATTGTGCAAGGGATGAATAAGTAGTGAACTGTTAAGGCTAATTATAATATATGAATATAGATTCAAAGGTTTTTTTTGTATTATCTTCAAAATATTTTTGAGGAATGGTTTCAAAGGTATAGACCTACCCACAACTGTGTTAAAAGATGTGTGGACATGTCCACAGGGATAATAAGCAACACATAATATGAAATACACTTCTGTGAAATCATACATATTAAAAATGTCTAAATAAGCATACGGGATTATTTATCAAGGGAATGACATTAGCAGCAAACAGTAATAAGCAGGAAATAGTAAAAATGCCTTTCAGGGACTATACTTTAACAAGGTAGTTGGCTATCCCAAAATAAGTAATAGAATAAAATTAGCCAGACTTGTGTATTCTGAAAACTTACATTTATAAATGACTTGTAAATATGTGTGGGCAGATTCTCTTTTTAAACTGGTGTTTCTCTCTCCCTATAAATTACCAAAAGAGAGAAGTGGTCTTTAGATATTCAATTGGAGGAAGCTGCCTCCCAATCTTCCCCTCTGCCCCCTACAGAAAAAAAAAAAGTTTTGTTTAATCCTAAGAATTAATTTAGTACTTAGGGAGTGCCCAGATATTAACATACTGTATCTTTTGAATACATAGATATGTTTTAAATGAAGAAAAAACGGCTCAGTTCCTAGGTCACCCCTTTGGCAGATGCCAAATCTTTGCAAGTGAATCTTGTTTTATTTTCCCCACACTTGACTTTTTCTTAGGTCTCCTATCACCACCACATGAGTTGACTTCACAGAACTATAAGCAGTCATGCAGGAGAATTACTCCAGAGAATCACTTTGTTTATCTGTTTGTTTATAGCATCTTATGACTTCTAGAACTAGTTCCATGAGCTGTTGTCAAGCATTTAACTACATATTTCAGAAGAGTACAGGAGTAGAAGGATGCCTAAAGCACTCCAGAAACTTATTTTTTCATGCACTCAGAGGTTTCCTATATAATATCAAAGAAATCTGTTAATGAACCCTCTCATCTCACAGTAGTTAGGATGGAGATATTGTTAAGAAAGTGAGGTTGCACACTAATAGTTTTTAATGCTATACATTAACAGCAGTTTTGATCAGGTTCTTATTTGGTTTTGGAACTTCACAATCATGTTTTAGAGTTAGATTTATAGGCTCCTTCATCACTGTTGTATTGCCATGATACTAAATGTAAGAAGAAAGGATCTCTTGGGCTTGGCAATGAAAGGTGTTGCAGAGGGAGACTCTCAATATGATTGAAGATGGAAAAAGAAACATAAACCAGCATAAATAGTGTTTAAAATAATGCTATAATTTGCCAGTAAAGAATTATATTTCTTTGATATGTCTTTCTAATAACATTTTTCATGTTAGAAAATTTTCAACTCTAATATTATTCTGGTTGTTGAGATGTTTGCTGTTGGAATAGACGTCACTGAATCAATAGAAGTAGAAAAAGCTAAAACATCATCAGGTACCATCTGGTAAACACTTTAGGAGGAGAGGTAATATGCAAACCTCAGTTTTAAAGATCTGACTGTAGCTCAAATTAACTTAAAGGCAAGGGGTAACAAAAAGACTCATTCTAGGGCAATGGGAGTTTTTAAGTCAGGCTTTGGTCTGGGGCACTTAAAGTAATTAGTTCCATTAGCCAGTTGGAGTTGGCAAACCTAAACAACACAGGTTTATTTGTAGACCATTTATTGTTTAAAATAGAAGAAGGTTCTTGCCATTAAAATACACTGATTTTTGCTTTGAAGAAAACTGCAGGATTACTGTATTCACCATAGATGATTGGTCTTCTTCCAAAGGAAGGACTCCAATTCCAAACAGTAAGAGGTTTTGGATGAGCACTTCAGATGAAAGAAGCCTACTGTTGTTCTGAGGACTACTGTCAATTCAGGGATGAATAGGGCAGACTAGTGAGACCTGACACAGCAGAGAATGTAGTAGAAGTGTCACTTGCCTTATAATCCTGAAAAAGTCTTATCTGTTCCACTCCTCATCTGACTTTTTTTCTTTAAAGGTTGTCACCTCCTGTCTGAAATAGTCCCTTACTCTGTGTCTCTAGAAATATGAAAAAGGGTTAGACTAACTTTTAAAGAGGTCACAAAGAGCATGAGCAAAACAAACTGCAGATTTTTGGAAAGGATGGAAGAAAGCACTATGGAATATGCCTGGTGGTAAATGGCTTATTTTCATAGTGCCACAGACTTGCATTTTGCCCTTAACTGGAGTTATTCTTCCTTGAGTTTTCACTGTTTTTATTTCTATACAAAACCTTCTTGAACTATTTGTTCCATTATTCATTTTGGATCTTGTTTTTTGGCAGCCATCACAGACGTTTTTCTGAAATTTTAGCTCTTATATAATTCACTGTAAAATTTGTGGTGGGATTAATTTCTCTCAGATGACCCTTTAATGATCTGGCAATGCCTAACTCAACCTGCCATTCTATTAAATCTTTTCAGAATTTACTGAAATGGTCTCATTTTTTTTTTTATTGTAGGTTTCATATATACTGGAGAAGTTGTGCATCGAATGCTAACAGCTACTCAATATATTGCACCCTTAATGGCAAATTTTGACCCCAGTGTGTCAAGAAATTCAACAGTCAGATACTTTGATAATGGTATGTAGCAGTCCTTGATAAATAAATGTGTCTGTATCCCTTGGCTCTTATTATTTTCCTAAATAACTATTTTTGAAGGAAACAGTGAGGATTTTTTAAAAATTTTTTGTTCTTTTTTTTTTTCTTATTTTAGAGGCTGTATAAAGCATGTGACGACATCTATAAGTAATTATTAATTTTGAACACAGTAAAGAGTGATGAATGCCTTTTCTTTATCGAGCAGATGTCTTCTGGATGTTGAAGTACATAAAGTCAAGCTAGTAGTGCATTTTATCAGTTTTAAAAGGAAAAATCTGTCCTACATAACAGGGTAAATTCTGTTACTTCAAAATATATATAGTGAATACCATCTGCCCACTACCTAAAATGAAAACAGCATTTGTGGAATGCAATAGCAAGAATACATAGAAGCAGGGCAGGGATAAGGTTAATAAACCTGTCAATGACTAAGTGTTCATGGAGTCCCAGAATTGGAATCCAATACACTCATCTACACCAAGAGTTCTCAACAGTTCCTTGTAAAAAAGATTGAAAGAGGAAAAGGCAAGCTGTAGTGTTGTACTTGAAACTCTGTGAGAAGTTTCAAAGCCCTTGAATGTGTGGATATTTTTCTCTTGAAGTCAGTTATAATCAATATTTTAGAAACATAGCCTGTGTGGTTAAAAGGCATCTGGTGTCTTACCTCAGGCCTTTAGTGATCAACTATACTGGCAGTTAAAACTTAGAAAGTTTAGTATCATGACTTAATATCATGAGATCCATGACTCCTAAATCATCTTGGGTACACCTGTGCCATTTTATGTATGTTTATTTATAGTGAATTTAAGAAAAAATTTCCAGCATGTTCAAAAACATTTCATATTTCCAATATTATTTTTTATTCTTTAGGTCAGTTATCAAAATGTATTGTAGCTTTTATACCTAGTCATAACCTTTCCTTACAATCTAGTCATTGCAACACTTGTTTGTTAAAAATCCAGTAAAATACTTACATGAGAAAATCCTACTCCTTGCATGAAGAATTTTGAAACAGAAAAAGGTGTAATTTTCTCTTTTTAAATTATTTAACATTATGGCCAGAGATTTTTCATCTTTATTTGAAGAATCTGAGGATTCTGGAGAAGATGTTGCTAATTCTCATTATAGTCCTGACTTGCAACCTTCACACCAGATGTATCAGGCTGTATGACATGGCTTTCATGACAAGGTTGAACAGTACTTTGAGATTTTTGAGACCTTTTCATGTGTAATACATCATCTTTTGAGCTCCATGGGCTTTAGGACAAAGAATTTTCTATCTTAACACAAGTAAAAAGGAACTGAGCAGATTGTATCTTCAGCACCTTATTTCTTACTCATCTGTGCTTTGTCCCCATGAGTAAGTGCTCTGCCATAAAGCAGCATCTGTAGTGGGCAAGCACAGAGTGTGGGGATCCATCAAAGTCTTACTGATGGAGTTCACTGCAAGGAGCTTAGGTACACACAAATCTACATAAAAGCCCCTGGGATGAGACAACAGTTTGGGTGGCAACTGATTTCCATTTTAGCTTGGGGTTCTGAGGTGCACATAGATCTGAAGTAATCAGTGACTAACTAGAAGAAATTCTGGCTAATCTTGCTCTAATAATTTTAGAAGCTAATTTACACTTAAAATAAAATTTAATACAATCAAATAAATATTCAGAAAGTCATTAATGAATGTGTTCACAAAGGAAAAAATGCACTATTTGTGCACTGTGTGCACAATTAATGAGTATCTACTGTATGGAAAGACAAAAGGGACAATGTGTTGGACTTGGTGCACTGTGGACCCAAAATTTGCATGCTCATAGTTTCATGACAACCACTGTCAAGATGTGTTCATGACAGTTACAGCACAGATCTGTAACAAAGGATTTTTCAAGGATCTATCAAAAATATATTGAGCTGAATATGTACTGTATCATGAACATTCTAGGAAGAAAGGGAATTAAAGTGTGAATCAAAGCACATAACTCCTATTACTGCAAAAAAAGAGAAGGTTTTGAGGAAGGCATATAAAGATGAAAATGTTATTCTCAGTAAACACAGTTTCAGTGATAAGTGTCTCAACATCTGTAAAACATGCTCACAGGGTGTGCAAGTTGCTTGAGGAATATTTTTAGTGTGGTAAGTAGATATTCAGCCAGTGAACTGCCATGAATATTAACAAGGCTCTTTCAACTAAATCTCTGCATACCAGACTCATTATTTACCCCATCTATGAATTCTTAGTGAGTTTGATTTAAACTACATTTATTTATTGCCAACACCTAATATTTTTCAATTTGCAGAACATCAGCAAGGGCTTGCACCATTCATTAAAAAAAAATAATAAAGCTATTTAATTAATGCATAGTTAATGGAAGAATCTTAATTATTGAAATAATAACTTTTAGTGAGCAGGGAATGCTATTAGCACTTCACATTTCAAAGTCATCAGGATTTATGTATATCGTGTAAAGAAAACCACTGCATAGAAGTGGTAATGGCAGCACACCCCAACTGGTGATCCTACCTTTAGTGGTTGTTGATTTCTTGTGCAATTTCAAACAAGTTACTTGACCACTCTTGCTTTAGCAGTAGTTGAGGTGCTTGCGTGGCACTGTGGTGTCTACATTGAAGAGGATTTCAATTGCAACTTGTGTTTGTAATATCTTTGGCATTTCAAGGCGTGGAACTGAAAGTTGCTAAAAAGAGACAAATCACTATTCTTGTTTCAAGTAACTGCAGTTAAGTACTTTTCCTACAGTCAGTTAATATATTTCTCACATTTTTTTCTTCCTTTTGCCTCTTTACCCCCACTCTGGGGTTCACAGGCACAGCGCTAGTTGTCCAGTGGGACCATGTACATCTGCAGGATAATTACAACCTGGGGAGTTTCACTTTTCAGGCCACCCTTCTCAATGATGGGCGTATCATTTTCGGCTACAAAGAAGTAAGTTGGGTCTGAGAATTGTCATTTAAGTGGACAAATTACTTTATACATGTCTGGA
>NW_008239547.1:479569-487417 GCF_000691975.1 Corvus brachyrhynchos
TAAGATCATTTCATTATACTGCTTAAAAGATCACTATTTTGATGAAAATTATATTCTATTGTAAAAGTGATGTTCATACAATGGATTTTAAAACCATCAACATGACACAAATGTGCTAATTCTGGATTTCAGCTGAACATTTTTTGGGTGGTTGTGAGTTTTAGGTATTTAGTAAACTCCTGGTTTTTTAGTAAACTTCCCTTGGGTTTTGAAAGATAGGATCTAATTTTTTCACTTAGTTTATCCAATTTTGACCTATTTCAAAATAGTCTAGAATCAATGGCTATTGTTAAAAGGTCACCTTTTTCCTGCAGCTGTCATTTTTTGGCACTCACATATTTCAAAGTTCATGTATCTGAAACAAGAAATAACTGGTTTGTATTGCTAGCTCTGAGGTTTCCCATCTGTTTGGTGATAAAAGTGCTTAGATTGAGGCCATTTGGTTTGCCTTCATAGCACCTATATGTTGTCTTGAATGGGCTCTTGTGCATTCTGCAAGTATTTCAGAATTCCAGTTGTTGCTTTGACTGATTTTTTTTTTTTTTTTCTAGAGTTGCTCAAGCTCTGGAAGCTATAGCCTAGTTGAATTTCAGTGCTTTTGCCAAGAAAGGTTGGAGCAGGTGATCCTTGAGGTCCCCTTTCTGGTACTCTATGATTCTGTGATTCATGCAAATCAGAATCAGAAAGTAGAAAAATCTCTAGGGACAAAATAATTTCTTCTTTTTTGTTTGATTTTTTGTTGTTGTTGTTTGGTTTGGGTTTTTTGTTCTGTTTTGTTTTGTTTTGTTATTTTAATCTGTTTGGCATGCAAACTGTGACTTTCTCTTCAAGATGCAGGTCTCAGTTATCCTCTTTATGGTAAGAAACTGTAATCAGAGATACAACCAATTGTCCAGACTTGGAGAAATCTCTTTTCTCTTCTCTCTCTGCTATAAAACACTTGTGAGCCTTCAGGCACATTTTTCATGTCTGTGTTTTGCACCTTTAATGAAGCAGAAATAATAACATTCCTCTGCCCTTCACTAGAAAGCTAGACAAGGATCTGAGTTTTTCTACTAGCAGCAGTCATACCTTCACTTAAGACAGATGCCTTTGTAGCTTGGAAAAAGTACTTCTGCAAGATGTTCTTACTGGATGAGTATTGTAGAAACAAGAAACTTCTGGTATGCCCACATACATGACTTTCTTTGTCTTATGAAAGACACTCTGATGCAAGGCCTGCTTAGGGTTTTTTTCTGAATGTTAGGTACAGGCTACAGTCTTCATCTATGAAAATGCAGTTTATTTGCATTTTGAATCTGATTTCATGTAAGCTTTACTCTGCTTAGTACAATGGAGCTCCATTATACTTGATCAAAGGAGTGAGCACTAAAAGCTTTGGTTATCTCCTGTTCTTGAAACCTTTTTAAAGAAAAGCAAAAGCTTCTAAAGACTGCAGAAAATTTCCTGCCTTCAAGACCTAGAGAGGTGCAGAGGGACACTAGTTTTAAGATAAATTTGTCAAGAATTGTGTATGTATTCTGACATTAAAATGGTGACATTTTCAGGAGACTTCTATTCCTGGTTATGAGATGCGCTGCTCTCCTGTTACTGTCCAGCCCTGTGCAAAATGGATCTAATAAGGGTGATGGAAGTTGCTGCTCTAAATTGAAAGTATCTTGTGTACATTTTTCACAAAAGCAAATGATGATGCAGAGTGTCAGGTAGTGGAAAACATTATTCATGTAGGAAGACAGGAGTAAATGGGCCGCTCCTTTACCACAAGTCGTTCCTAGAATTGCAGGCAAGTATGACATCTAATCCATGGATAGACAATTTCTGAGCTACAGTGCACAGGCTGCTTGCTCTCATTACACTACTGGAAGCTTCCTCCAAAACCACATTGCTTTTGTGGGTAGGAGTTATTAATGTTCTCTTCATTAATCTTGAGACAGAAAACTGTAATTTGCGAATGGAATAATGTGCTTTTTTGCTACTGCTGAATCTTTGAACTCATCCCCTTTCATGAGTTATTCCTGTACTGAATGGAATTACCAAACATTAGTGCTATTGCACATAACTAAGGAAAGAGACTTTTTAAAGTGGTAATAGTAATGTACTAATGATCTGTAAATCTTTTGACAAAAGATGTTTCTAAATATTTTGGAAAGTTACAACTAGAATATTCCATCAGAATTACTTGAGGAGTGGATTTTGAGGCTGAGATTTCCCAACAACTACACTCCTTATTTGCAGCCTTTACTCTATTACCTCTACCTCAGCCTTTCACCTAAATGAGGAAAAATAAATAAAATTTCCAATCACTGATCAGACACAAGTTGTCTGAAAAGGAAAAACATGACACTTATCATTTTAAACTTGGTCCTAGTGCTTATAAGTCTGGCTAGGAATTTATTTACTTTCCAGGGCTGAATCCTTTGCTTTCTGAGGAAGTCCTTCCTTCTGAAGCCATTTCTCTTGGTGCTGAGTCATGTTGTCAGGTGCCCCATTAACTCCAGTAAGATTACTTGTGTAAGTGCTCACTAGCGTGACTAAAAGTTGTACAAGATTTCTACTGTCTTTTTGGTGCCATTTTATTTTAGCATCACAGTTCATCAAAAATAACAGTGATGTATGGCAAATCTGAGAGGTCTTCATGGCATTGTCATTGAAAGTCTCCAAGCTGAAGCACCATGTAAGAAATACAGCAAACAGGTTGCCAGTAGCTTCATAAAGCATCCCACAGGGCCTCAGTATTAGTGACACCAGGCATTTATCTAGAAGAGTCTACCTGTAAAATAACTGTGATTAGAAATTTAAAGCAGATACAACTAGGGACTTTTATGTCTAATGCACTTTAGGTAAAGGTAAATTTTAATTTTATTTCTTATTTATTCAAACAATTTGAGAGTCTCTTTTTCACATCCTTCCTGCTCCCACATCCGGTTTGCTACCTCATAAACCTGGCATTGACCACCAAGACAGGATCCCAGTGGAGGTTTGCTGAATACCAAAGGAGTTGCTCTGCCCAGTTTTCTGCATTCTGTTGTTTTCCCCAATAGGAAGTAAAATGAAATTTGCAATTTTTATCCAAAATTGAAAAAATAAAAAAAAATAGAAAAGGAGCTGAACCATCAGAAAAGAGAAATATGGCAACATCAGAATATCTTTCAGAAGAGTTAATTGTTAGGAGAAGGAGCTGTACAGTCAAATTTTCAAAATGTGAAAACAATTTGAAATATAACAAGGTCCTATAACGAGTAAAATATTTATTTCTTTAGCAATTTACTTTGCTTACAGTGCATCCATTTTAAATATTACTTTGCTTATACCAACTCTTAGTATTCTGGCAAATGGTCGATATGTAAAGAAACATCAGCTGGCATGATGATTTTACTGGTGTGATGCCTTAAGTTTTAACTTTTATATTTTTCAAATTCTGTACTGCTTGGTGTATAACTCTGAAGTTTCTTGTAGCCTGTTAATTTCTGCTCTCTCCTGCTAGGTAGACATAACAAAGCCTCTCCGGGCCTGCTTTCCAAGGACACCCAGACCGTCCTAAGCCCAAAAAGTATAAACCAAAGAGCCTCTAAGGGGGGCAAGTGGAGGGGAAATTACATTATTAAACTGAAGCTTTAATTGGAGAATTAACCCTGATATGCAAATGAACCAAGCCTATAAAAGTGTGAAGAACTCGTGCCCTGTTGTCCATCTTGGGGTCCATCTTGGCAGTAGCCCCTGGCTCTCCAGGGGGTACCTTTGAAGGCCTTTCAAATAAATACCTGCCTTATTCCCTTACTCCTGTCTGGTGTCTGTGTCTAGGAGGCCTTTAAAGGCATCAGGTGTACCTCTACTGCATACAAAATGCATTACAGTGCAAACTAGCCAGCAGAACATAGGAGTATAGAAGAATTTTGGCAAAGGCATATTTTTTATGTATTAGTAGTGAATTTATTATGTTCTAAATGTCACTGAAGTTCAATTCTCAAGCGTTTCACTTGTTATTAAAGAAAATAACTATTCTACATAGTCTTTTCCCATTAATGCTTAGAGCTAATGTTCCTTTGTGTAATATTTGGTTTCCCTTTTCGTCCATGATTAATACAGAACAAATTAGGCAAAGGTACCCTAGGCCTTGTTAATTGTTTAGGATATTTTTCTTAATTTCATTGGCAAAGGCTTTCTTTGTTCATTTAAACAGTTATGGCTCTCTATTTATGTAGTCATCCAGAAACCATTATTAAAGTTAAAATATTTGCTCAAAATTGCCCAATATGTGGATTTGGAGAATAATTCTAAAAGAGGCTTGTAGTAGAATGAATTTTGATTCTAAAAAGGAGACAGAATTGAATGAAAATTATTAAATGCCAGCAGTTAAATAAAATTGATGCTCTTGCTAGGCATGACAGCAAATACTCTGTTTTCAGCAGCAAGAATTCAAACCTTGCTATTGTTTCCTGAAAACCAAAAACAAAATAAAAAATAAAAACCCACCCCCCAAAAAACAAACCAAAAATAAACAAACAAAAAACCCCAAACAAACAACAGCCAAAAAAGAAAAACAAACAAAAAAAAAAAAAAAAACCACAAAAAAAAATCAAACCGAAAGAGCCCCAAGCAAACAAAAATTCCATAATCTGAGCGGGTATTCTGCCTGCATTATACATGTTTGGCATTTCTTTGCCTCTTTTATTGTTATTGAAAATATTAAGATGGAAATGATCTTTGTATTTTGAGGTGGTTAGTTTATGCAATTTAAAACTCTTGATTAATCTTCATGCAATTAGGCCTGTGGACTAATTAATTACTACTTAGGAAACTGGCAATGAAAACCCTATCTAAACAGTATTATTGTGTTCCTAATTATTATTTTGCAACATACTCTGGCTCTTATCTTTGACTCAGTTTTGAAGTGGGGCAGTAAATGCATCCTGCTTACCACCTCCTTCAGAAGAAGGTTAGAGGCCGTGATTTTATTCCTTTTTGAAGAATAACATTCTGATATGACTTCACAGTTGAAAAGAATAAAATTTGAGAAGTCTGATGAAAAATAACGTCTATATTACAGACCCAATGATGCATAGGATTCAGCATAAATTCTAGATACCCTTCTCCCAAATGTTGTAGTATATAATCCAAAATATAGACATTAATGGCCTCAGTGCTAGTGTGGGAAGTTTATTCATAAACTGGTGACTTGTGCAACACAAAAGATCACATTGTCTGTGGTAGAGCTAACAGATGGTTTAGAATTATTCAGCTAAAAGCCATTCTCAGAAGGTAATGCAGTAAAACCCTTGATAACCATTAGCAATTGCATGTTCCTAGCTCTCTGCTCAACTATTTAACATGTCAGCCTGCTATGACATATCTTGCCATTCAGGTGAGAAATCCAGAACAGCAGCTATTTGCTTGCTACCTATGTTTTGCTGTAATTTTCCAAAAATTATTTTAATATTTACTACAAGACTTCTGTCAAAAGGGAATGTTTCCTAATCAGCCAGCATATGGTAAAAGCTCATTTTATCTTGACATCTCATGCAAAAGATTTCACCTGTAATATGGCGCTCAGTACACACATTACCAATTTCTTTTTCCACACCTTAAAAATTAACGTATGTTTTTGTAAATACAGGTATAATGACACTAGTTTTTCAGGAGAATGAGTGTTCCTGGGTAGTGGATTGCTTTCTACTTTGACTGCATTTCTGACTGTATGATTGTTTCATTCAGGCTGCCCTTCAGAGCTGGCTATACTAATTTAATTTTCTTTTTGAGCTTACACAAGCACTTGCTTCTAAGCCCTGTTTCTAAAAGATATATCCAAATTTTTGACTCCTTCTTCTGTTAGACTGGACCCTACTACTTTCTTATTTGTTTTAGAAAAGATTCTTCAGGTTCCTTACTCTCATTAAAATGCCCAGCACAGAAGTGTGGACACCTGCAGGGATTTTGGCAAAATCCATTGTTACTTCTGCTTCAAATTTTTCTACTTTCTCCTGAAGTTTTCCTTTGTATTTTCTGTTCAGCTTGGCTACTGCATCCTGGTTTAGTACCTCATATCACTGAGTCATTCATAATTTTATTAACTTTCAAAGTCTGAACCAGGTTGTAATGAAAATGAATTTATTAAAAAAAAAAACCACTTGTGGCATTAGTACTACAAGAACCCATCACTCCTTCCCAGAAACAAAACAAAAACAAACAAAACAGAACAAAAAGATAAATTAGTTTGTTGTTTTCATAATTTTTGAGGGAAAGATGCAATTTGTTCAATAATTCAAAAATTCACAACAAACGTGATAAGGCACTAGACTACAAAGAAAGGAGTCTTGTTCAAGAAAAGCTGAGTGCAACTTCTGATTTACATTCACACAATAAAAATGAGTATTATCCATTTCATGCATCAGACACAATTTATGCCTTCAGATGACAATTTTGCCAGTCTATTTTGTCACACCTACTAATGCCAATTCCAAATACAGTGTCCTTCGTCTGCTGTTTCCTCTCTAACTTTGAAGAGAAAGCCATTGCATCCTCCTCATCAGTGCTTTTTCTAACTTAACTTTCAATAGCTTGTCTAGAGTACTCTCCTCAAAATCCTTTAAGACAGTTTCTTTGACAGCCAATGTAAGCTTTTCTTTCCAGTATTCTGAGACTATGAATAATTATCTTATTTTGTTTAAGCTTTCATGCTGCAGAAAATTTATAGACTTTTTTCTGAACTTAGTAAGTCTTTTATTTTGAAGAATTTGAAAATATGACTTTTGGCTGCCTTCTGTCACATTCTCCAATAACTGCATCAGAGCTCAGGTGATACAAGCCAAATTTAAGCTGATGTATTGCTAGCAGTATTTCCAAGTCAGTTCTCTTTTTTGTGTCAGCTTGACAATGTGCCACAAGCCTTTTTTGTACCACACCAGATCATGTATGCAAGAACCCCTAAAAAAACAGTCACTAAATTAAATAGAAGGAATGGAAATTTGACGACAATTTTAATTCACCAGAACTTACATTTTCTGTTAGTATTTTTAAATTTAGCTTTTATTAAACAGTTACCAGTGTAATTGGGAAAAAGCATAGCTAAAAGGTATTTAGGGAATGAGGAGAACTACTCATGCTTAAATTCCAGTAGTCATGCCATTAATTGACATGTAGACAGAATTGAATCCTCAGCCACTGGATGTGTAACCAGCTTTTTACTTCAGCATTTTTCTGCTATGTGAAAAATACTGGTCAACACTATAATATTGGTAGTTTTACACAGGTGAAGATAGAGCAAGCTATTGGGTTAGCTAAACTAACACCTTGTATCTCAAGAGTCTAACACTTGATCCACTTACATCTGTCTTCAGCCTAGAAATTTCTGGTTAGCTGAAGGGCAGCTTTGAAAAATAAGATATCCAACTGTGATCTGAAAGCAGCAACTGGCAGAAAGTCATAATTGCTCATAGAAACCTGTGCCTTGTTCTACTCCAAAGGTAGCTGCCTGAAGTTTCCAACTTCTGGTTATATCTTTCTGTGCTAGAATAAAAGACTCTTTAGCCCTTGAGTAGTTTCTCCCTGTCGTAGTACTTGTTTGTGGTAATCTAACCAGCTTTCCATTGAGAAAGTCAAATGCATAGAACACTTTTAACACTTTTGGTAGTGGCATTTGAGAAGTGGAGAAGTTTACAAAATATTTTTGTGACACTTTTATTCTTCCTCCTCCTAATTTTTCAGCATTTTTAAGAAACATATCTTCTCAAAATCTGTGTAATGTATCAGCAATGATCTAATTTTCAGGTGCAAGTAAAATGGTCGCCCTGCATCTAGGCTATATTTCACTGTTTGTGTAACCAAATATCATATCAATTGAGTTTTCCTGCT
>NW_008239547.1:487432-549208 GCF_000691975.1 Corvus brachyrhynchos
CTGCTGAGATGTCCCTTCTGACTGCTAGAGTTGTTCATCCACTACAATATTGAGATTCCCTGGAGAACTGCTGCTTTCTAAACCACAGTCCCCAAACTCTACCTTGCGCTTTTTTGTCTGCATTATATCTGCATTTTTTTGCAATGTCTAACCTTGCTAATTGATCCAGGCATTTCATTATTTTTACTCTGCTAGTACCATATGGAGAACTGCTAGGCAGTAAATTTATGTTTCCTTCTCAGTCTTGGATAGAACTTTTGAATGCTGGGAAGACACACTGTCAGTCTGAGCTCCTCCTTTAGTGGTGGCTGCTGTTGGTGATCAGTCAGTCTAGTTAATTATATTAATATTGCAGAAATGATACATCACTAAATTAAACCTCGTAAAAAATTTCAGTCTTATTATATCTATACAAATATCAACAAAAGCTACAATCTTGTCCCAAGAATGGAATCAAACCTGACATTTCTTTTCATGCAGCCATGTTGCCCCATGTCAATAGCTCTGTGATGTAAAGCTGGACTGGTCTGTGAATATCTAGCTTTTTTTTTTTTTCCCTCTAGATATTGGCAATTGAGCATCTGGAATTATCCATGTTTACCACAACATTAATAGTTTTCCTGCTATTCCAGGACATATTAAATATTAATATTATTAATGTCAGAGCTCTTTACAGATAAAAATTCATCCAGTTTTCTGTGCAAGTTAACTGAGTCATAAGTTTTAAAATGTTCATCCCAAGCTGACCTTTCACAGGTTTTGTGTTCAACAGTAGACAGGAGGTATATCCTCCTCCATGAGTGTTACTAGCACATCATCCCGCTTTTTCTTCAGCTGATGGGTATAAATTACTGAAATTACTACAATTTTCTGCTTTTTAATTGTCAATTGTTCTACCTCTAAGCTTTCATATGAAAACAATGCAAAGCAAACTGAGATAAAATACAGATTAACACCAGTAATGTCTTCTATCTTCGAAAAATTCTTGGTCCTATTGTGGTATGTTGTATAAAATATTTACTTATGACTTTTAATTTACACTGGTTAAGTGTTCATTTTGGCAATGCTTTTATTTTTAGTCTTTTTCCTGTTTCAATATTTCATTAATATCTTCCTGTTTTGTCTTCCAGATTCCTGTTGCTGTGACACAGATAAGTTCAACCAACCACCCAGTGAAAGTGGGACTTTCAGATGCATTTGTGGTTGTGCACAGGATCCAGCAAATTCCCAGTATGTAAAATTGTAGTGGTGCTAATGGTTTGGAGGCTGAGAAATTAGTATAAGCTGATTTCATTGAGGATGATTAATTGCACAACAAATCACTAAGCTAATTTTAGCTTGTTAATTCAAGTGTTATTCGCTTGATAATTCCCAATATGGCTTTTCCTGTCATTGTTGCTTTTGAGCTGATAAATTAAGTAAATAAAATTAAATGGCCAGTCAAATAACATCAAATTAAACTCTCAGCTGGCACAATTTGGTTTTCCATAAGATTCTGTATCTGGAACATGCTTTCATATCCATAGTAAAGAAGAAGCAATCTGTTCAGAAAAACCATCTGTATCCAAAAATATCCAGGCTGGAAGCTTTTGCTACTTTATTCTGTACTTCAGATTCATATACACATTTTAGTGAGAGGAAAGGAGATGTAGTTATTAAATAACATCTTGAGCTCACATGGTCATGGCAGCAGTATTGCAGGTGACATTTAGTTTTGTCTGGCTTTAGTTATCCTTTGTATGGCTTCACTGAAAATAAATAGTAGGAAATCAAGTGTGATTTTCTCAATGCTTTAATGTACTGTGTGCAGAACCCTTTGAGGTTGTTTAGCCATTAGAGAATATGTTCCCTTTCCAAGTCTACTGGGTTTACTTATGTATTTGGAGAAAATTTACTAAGTTCAGTTTTCAGTGAAGCCCTGATAGCAGGGGGTAGATGGAAGGAGCTGTGCTTGAACCAGCCTCCTAGGACTGAGTCCAGGCATGTACTCCTAAAGTGAGTTCTGGCAGACCTGTGGTGCTTACAAGGGCTGACTTGATGCAGCCCAGCTTTAACACAGACTGCAGATGGGGTTGACAGTGAAAAAGCAAGTGCCATTAGCCTCTCATCCTATCTCCTCATCACATATAAACATACGAAACAGTCTTTAACATCAGGGAGCATCAATCCTATGTCTTACATGTCCTGTCACGGGGAATATGGAAAATATCAGTACCATTTGTTACTTGTTGTGAGCTCAGAGTAGCATGAAGGACATTAGCATGCTGAGATTTTACTTGAGAGACAAGAAATTTGTTTCTGATGTATGATAGGTAGTTGTGATGAGCCTATGGGTGCATGGATTGGTTTTGAGTGTTTAAGAACAAATGAAATTAGGCAACAAATTTCAGTAATTTGAGTGGTATTTGAAAGCAAATCATCTGAATAGTTCTGAAACTTCAGCTTGTAAGAGCTCCAAAGATGGATTCGGGTGGAAATTAGGTCAATTCACTTAGGCAAGTGGTTTATGAGAATAGTCATAGAGAAATTCTGTCCAAGACATGCAACAGGATGCAGACCTTTTGACATCAGGCCTCCTTAATCAAACAAGACTAAAGGACTTGTATTAGATTTACATATTTTGTATGGAAAATATACGGTATATGTGAATCTTTATTGTAATTTGAATGTTTCTTTCTGTAGCAATATTTCAGACAAGTCCCTTGTTTTACTACCACTAAATAATGTTGGTTTTGATGAATGAAGAGTTACTGACTAATCTTCTGGTTTTAGCATATCTATAATTTTTTTGTCACATGACACTTCCTGCTAACAGAAGTGAGACTATAATGTGGGTAAGGACTATAAAACGTGCCACTGCTAAAGCAGTTTTGAGAGCATTATTAATGTACTGCTGTTTACAATGCATTGCTTTTCCCCCTAACTACTGGTTCTGTGGATGGTGGTAAATCATGATTATTTTTGCTAGATTGCAGCTTACACAAAGCTAATAATAATCAAGGGAACCATCATTTCACAGTAGATTTTCCTGAAGCTGAATTGTGCTCTCAATGAAATAGGTTTACATTGATGTGTACAGGCAATATAATAGCACCTTGACAGAACTGGTAAATAATGTTGGCCCATAGGAAGCCAGTATCAGATGCTCTTAAGATATGCATGTTCTTGAATTCTTGTTTTTCGGAAGCCTTAAATCAACTATGGCTCTAGTCAATTACTGAAAAAATGATATGATAGAATTTTTGTTTTACTTTATTTGTTATCTTCTTAAGACAATGGAAGAATATATATTGTTGTTTGTCCCAAAAGAAGGCAAAGAAGTATAACTACTAGTTCTAGCTTACCACTTTATCAAAGATTTTTCCATCAAAAGAACCCAGTCTCCCTTTATTTTCATGGCTAGTTATTAAAAAAGAAAAAAAAAACAAAAACATCTCCCTCAAATAATACAAAAAAACCACCCCAAACTCTACTGCTTCATGTTTGAGCTCTGTCAGTTCTTTTTGTGTATGTATTGTGCATTTGAAAAGGAAAGAGACACTAAGTGCAACACAAGCCTATTTGAACAAATATATCCCATCAATTTTTAAAAAGGCTGAACATCTTTGGTGCATTTTGTATGCTCAATATTCTAAAATGTCAATATAACAGACCTAGTTTATTAAAGTAATTTCAGAAGATTTAGGCTATTTATCAGATTTTTTTCCAGAGGTACTGTCCAAAACATTGGTAATAACTTTTTTAATGCTTCTGAAAGGCGAGTTCAAAACCCAGGCAAACCTATTTCATTCGGAGGAGAGCAAAACATGCTTTTTGATCAGCCATTTCATTTCAAAAGTGCATTTTAATTAGTGATGAAAAGTATTCTCTTGAAGAGCCAAGAGCTAAAAGGAAGGATTTTCTGAACTTTTTTAAATGGAGGAACCTGAGAATTTCATACCTATTATTATTAATATACTTCTTCATATAAAGACTTTGCAGTAATACCCCTTTTATCTGCCCCTAAAAGAATACAGGCGCATACACTTTTTCACCTTATCTTTTAAGAGTTAGAGCATAGAGATGGGAGATTTTTGCCAGGTGGCTTTCTGCCTGTTTTTTGATATATTTCCTTGATCTGCTACTACTTCTTGCATACAGACAATGGCATTATTTTCCACTTATATTACTGCAGATTAGCCTCTATTTTATATTTTACATCTAGCTATAGATATGCCTGTATATACTCTAGAGGTGTTTTGGAATGAATGCTAATGTGTTAAGGGAAGTAAATTTCTGCTTGGCACCAGGGTTAACCTGACAATTCTGAGATTTATGTGACAGCAAAATGACAAACTCAGTGATTAATTTCAGAGGAAATGTTTCAGCTCTTTTCAGGCAATTCAAATTAAGTGAGCCAGGCTCTGGAACTCCGCTTCTGATTTGTAAGTTAGAGTGACCACCCTGATTTCTTCTTCTTCAGACAGGCTGAACACTTGCACACTAACTATTTTTCATTTTGTAACAAACACACTAAGAATGTTTCATGGATGTCTTCCAGCTAGAAACTTGACTGGTAATGACAAAGCTGGAAGCTTTACATGTTCCTTCAGCAAGTCTTTTTTGAACACCTTCACTACTTCAGGACCTTTGTTCGTTGCCCACCTTCTCTTACCAGTTCCCTTTGGTTTCTTGTTTATTTCTCTGCCATCTGCTATTCTGTTCTTGGCCTTTCACTTGCCTGTGGTGTCCTTTACTCTCCCTTCTGTGGACTCTCAAGATCTCTCTTTAATTTCATGAGCATCTTTCTTGCCCTCTGTTTTCCCTCTCCTTCAGAGTTACTGTGTTTCTCTCCTTTGTTTCAGCACTCTTCCCTATTATCTTTCAATTAGTTTTTGGTTGTGTAAGAAGAAGAAATGAAAAAGCATTTCCTGCAAACCACTTTTTTATTTTAGCAAGAAAAAACCCAACAGAGAGCTTTCCCATATTGTGTTTGTTTCCCACAAAACCATGAAATACACTGGTAAAATGAGAGTGTGCCAGATTCGGGGGACCTACACCAGTCTTGCACTAAGACATAATGGGTAGTAGGTTTGTCTCCAAAATGAGACATACTTCTCTATGATCTTGGCCTCTACTGTGTTAGATTCAGCTCTTTTAGGGAATCCATGCCTTGGCAACTCAACATTTAATCACACTGAAATTATTCAACAACACTGTGTACAAAACTGAAATTGTAGCTGAGCTATGTATTAGTAATATTCCAGTGTCAGTGCAATTAGTGTCACTCAATATGTAGTGTAACTCAAGCATATAATTAAGTGACAACTCTGCATGTTGTAAATGTTTGCTCAAGATGTCACACCACTTTGTTTACAGCAGTGAAGCCCCTGAAAGAACCTTAGGATTACCTTCCTGAAGGGTAAAAGACCACTGGCCATTTGTGCTCTGATATCTATTTATATAAAGGTGCAGCACCACTTGGGAAATCACAAAGTCTGATTTCCTGCTGCCTTACTGGCAGTGTTATCATTTACCTCTGTGCAAAATGGGCCTCAAAGTTATCACTCTAAAATCATAGTATTTATTCTTCTTTCCACTAGTGTAACTAATCCCACAGAGCCAGCTGTTCCAGCCCTGTATGTTTGTCTGCTGGTCCAAAAGGGTTTATCCAGGCAGCTGGGTTCCTTGCACTGGATGTCTGATTCAGGAGCATGCTGTTGATCTTTGGTAGCATGACACTACTTCCAGGACTGGTACAAGTTGATCAAAGTTTAAAATATTGTCATAACCAGCCACAGACAGATCTCAGAGTAAGGCAGTTTGGTGCATGGTGGGATTAGGGAATAAAGCAAGTTTTTCACACCTAGGTCCTGCACTAGGAGCTCCTTAGCTGGCATCAGGTATGGAGGCAAATCTGGAAGGACGTGGAGAGTTTCAAAGTAAATCTTGTGTGGTAGGCACAAAGCATTGGGGCAGAACAGCTCTTAGTACATTGTTCATAAAGTTATTTTCAGAGCATACTTCACTGGTTTGCTTGTTCACAGATTATACATCTTTGAGGTGCAGCTCCCAGGTTTAAAAGGATTTTTTTAGTATTTTTTAAGAGAATTATAAAATAAATACAATCAGGGAATCTGAATTTTTATCTAGATTTAGATGTGTGTAATATTCAGTGACCAACAGCAATTGTGGAGGTGTTTGGATTACAGGCATTGGTGCTTGGTCCCAGTGTCAGTGCCTCAAGAATTAATTAGTTAATATTGCTAAGTTTAGAAATAAAAAGCTGTTAAAGAATAGATGCTTTGACATTCTAATTACTTTACCTTTTGTGGTGACAGCAATCAGACATACCAGGCTTTCAGGTTTTATTCACCTGGTGATGTTAAATAAGGTCCCTGTCAAGCAAAGTCAGTGGCTGTATAACACAGCAACTGTGCCCCACCCTTCTCTATGCCTTATATTTTCCACAAATTGCTTGCAGCTTGCAAAACAAATTGTTTACTTCAAATTGTCTTCTGCATAATCAAATGGACCCTCTTAGCATTTGTGTTTTCTCTATCAGCAAGACTAAAAAGTGAATGTACAGCTGTGTGAATACATATGGCTTTGTTTAGCAGTTATTTCTGGGTATATGGCTAATCCCGATTCCCTAGAACTCTTTCACTGACAAAGGTCTTTTTTTGTGTGACATATAATTTAAAAACTCAGAATGACTTCTCCAGTATTTTCACATTTCACTGTATTGCACATTTTAGCTGAGGAATAGTGTATGAGGAAAAGTGATTATGTAATGGAAAAGATACAGAGAGATTATGCATCTGTCAGACACATATTTAGAATGGTTTGTTATGAGATACTGACCCTTCAGACAAGTTAAGAAGTCATTGGTGCTCTCCTGGCACTGCTCCCTCTCCAGAGCACTCTCCCTATCGAGTACTTTTAGTCAACTGTTGCAGTTCTGTTTCATAGAATATTTATATTCCATTATTTAGTTTAATACTACTGTGATAAAACTACATAGAAATATTTTGTCACAGCAGAATCTTGCACATCTATAATTTACCAATCCATTGCTTAATCCCTTGAAAGGATTCTTTCAAATGGCCTTCTGACCCCCATGTTATCTCTCTTGGTCAATGAGGAGCATTCTTACCTCAAATAGCTGGTGTTCAGGGTTTTCTGCTGGGACTGTACCTTTGGCCTTGTGTTCAAAGATAGCACAAGTACATGCCATGAAGACAAACCAAAGAACAATTTGAACCATGCTGTAAATTAAACCAAGTGTAAAAAAATATGGTCTGGTATTGAAAAATATATTAAAAGTTATACCATTTAAAAGTGTGTTTGAGAAACTCAGACTTATAGAAATGTAAAATATTTTCATGACTAGAAGAATATACACATATTTTCTGAAATTCAGAACCAGGAATGGTACTTCAAAAGCATACAAAAGTCCTTTTCCTTTCCTCCCTTCTCTGCTAGGTCTGATGTCACATTTCTTTATAGCAAAATACCTGCACATGATGCTTAAATATTTATCTGTTTAGTGCATCGAATTATTTCACTAGTTCTTGTCATGTTGAGTTGTCTACTAAGGTATACATGGGCTCATAAGCTCTTTGGGATTCTGCACTAGTACTTTTTTGTGAAAGAGCTAAATAGGCAGCATAAGACAAAGAAGAAAAACTTCACCTGAGTGAAAGGCAATGTCTCTCCTCGAGTGCATGAAGAGGTTAGGGGGAAAGCATGAGGGAAGAGTATTCATTTTTCTGTTTATCCTGTTGAGTTTAGCTTTTTTAACCAGTTTTGTTTTGCTCAGAATTCAAAATAAGGAGAGAAAAGTGCCTTTCGAGGATCTAAGCATGGCATGTTTAAGTTGTACTTTCAAAAGAATCTAGCCCTGCATGTTTTTCTAGCCTGGTCAGGCAGGTAAATTGGAATGCTCACATTTCCAAGCACCTGTCTGTAAGTATATACAAAGATGTTAGAAGGTGGCTATGCAAATACCTCTCTGTGCTTCAGTTTCTTACGTTAGATAGATGCCTCATATGCAAACTCACCACCTGTGGCTGACACAGTCATCTTTCTGAAGAAAAAGATCAAATTTGAGTCTGTCAGGCAGTGGGATTTAATGGGATCAACAGTCATGCTGAAATATGCATGATTATAATTTTTTTTTTTTTAATAACACACTTAATTCTCTTAAAAGTAGTGTTTTTCAGAAATTTCATGCACTGGGTGAGGTAAAAGTGCCTGTGCCCTGAGTCACTGATTCTTACTGAGTCTTTGGAAAGCCAGAAGCTCCTTATTTCTTGTAAGTCCTGTAAGGAGCCTGTTAGGAAAGGTTCAGCATTAACAGGATTATGGCATACTAGTCTATACCAGTACTGATGAGGTGCAGTTCAAAAAAAATGTTGACACCCAACATTTGAAATTATGTATTCACTTGGGGTTTTTGTTCCCTGCTTTTTTTTTTCTTCTTTTTTTTTCTTCTTCTTCTTTTTTTTTTTTTTTTTTTTTTTTTTTTTTTTTTTTTTTTTTTTTTTTTTTTTTTTTTTTTTTTTTTTTTTTTTTTTTTTTTTGACAGAACAGCAAAGACTTTTGTGGAAAGAAATTACAGCCTTCAGCATTGGCAGGAGCTCATTTCAAAGACATTTTACAATCACTCTGATTTGGCTTTTATGAGACTGACCATTCCATGAGCATAAACCCCTTGCAGCTGGCAAGAGATTTTCCCTACCCCAGCACACAACTAGCTTGCGCATGAAAACTCCTTCTGTCCAGTGGGTCTGAAGGACTTGGCTAAGGCATTTATTGGGGTAAACTTTGGCACCTGCCCACATCCGTCTTTTAACTGGTCACAATGTATTTGTAGATAAAACTAGTTCAATTATAGGTTCATTTCATACCGGAAGAGAAATCTGCTATCAGGAGGGGTGAAGTCAGAGTGAAGCTTCGAACAAATCACAAGAAGTGGTTGGCAGTGGTGCTGATTTGAAGCTAAATAGAAGTATTATTGTCTGAAAGCAAGATACTGCCTACTTGTCCCTGAGAGCTATTGAGAGAAGAGAGGGCAGAAAAGCTGCTTCCTCAAGTAACAAGGTGTGCCCTAGTCCATACAGGACTGGCAAAATAGATTGGGTTTGTGACTGTCTACAAGTCCATTTTCTTGTGTTGCATGTAGACTCAGACTGCCCATTGACATGGGTAACCTGTTAATCCTTTGTATGTAACCCTTTATTTCTCTCTGGAATGCTTGTACAGGGTCACTGATTGTATTTTACTTTGATTTCAGTTAGTTTAGCAGACCTTCAAAACCAACATAATTATGAAACTAAACACGAGAAATTTGTCATTTTTGTGTCAGATTGGTGTTGTAGGTTGTACTTTCAATTTGCAAATATAAAAGCTGGCCAGGCTATATTGCAGCTGTACACATAAAATCTGGAATTTTCAGAACACATTATAGGATATTGTTCTGGGAAGTAGCATGTGATTTTTTTCACATTTATCTTGTGCTTGGGTCTTACAATTGGTTGTGAGTTCAAAGCCCTTAAGAACAGTGCATTGACTATATTGAATTTCTGCTTTGAGAAACTCAGGTGCAGTCAGCTTGTGTAAAGATTATGCATAGTGACTGTTTAGGAAGACTTGTCTTCTTTAATAAAATGTTATAATATGAAAATATATTCTATTACATTTAGATGTGAGCCATCTTGTAGCTAAAAAATTTGATTAAGCAATGAAATCAGTTTTGTTTGCACATCTTGGCAAGAACTGACAAAGTGAGCATAAAGCATTTCTCTCAAGTCTGTAAGCTGAGAAATGTCTTAGGAAAGCAAGCATTTGAAATATACCCTAAAATGTCTGACAGTATACTCTCCAGAATTTCTGCCTAAGTCAATGACTAAGATGCTTGAGAGCACAGTCAGAATTTTCATAATTCTTTGCCAGGATAAGTACCTATTCTGTCATCTCTGAGGGTTTCTCAACGAAAAATTCTCTATCTTTGCATATTATTTTGTGGTATTCAAAGTTAAAAATATATTCTTTAGGAAAATTTTTGCCATATGTGCACCTAAGGAACAGTGTGCAGTCATTACATCCAGTATTTTTCACAATGTAAAGACTGGAAAATAGTAAAATATGAATTTTTTTTCTTTCCTGTTAGATGTCCGCAGAAGAACAATTTATGAATACCACAGGGTGGAGCTACAGATGTCAAAGATTACCAATCTCTCAGCTGTCGAAATGATACCTCTTCCAAGTAAGTAAAACATTATATAAGCAGGAGCCAGATCTAGGAAGCATCTCCCTCCCAGCAATGCATACACAATTTCAAATATTTTGTTTTATCTGTTGACTTGGAATCACAAACAGATTCTTTTATCCTCTCCTAGATTCCCATATGGATGATGCATTATCCAGTTCATTCTCCTGTATCTCAAGTTAGTTTATAGGTACATAGCTCCCAGTAGGTTTTGAATGAAATTTGTGCCAAATCATTTTTTCAGAAGAATGATTATATTGCCTTTAAATGTGTTTCCTCAAGGAAAAAAACCTGCAGTTTTCATGCTTGCAATGCAAACCTGAATTTTTCTGTGTACTGTGCATCACAGCACAAAGGTATATCCCCAAACAAGTGACTCCAAATATTTTGCAGTTCATCTGGCTCTTTTTTCCAAGGTAAAACTACATTGTTCAGAAATCTCAGGGTTTAAAACGCCAGCTGTACTACCATAAAAGTGAATAGAAATACCTATTTTTCTTTTTTTTTTAATCCGGTTATGGTTCTTGCACATTTTTCTTTCAGTCTTATTATCTGCTCATGTCTGACTGTTAGCAACACCAAAGAACAGTAGAGCCAGGGAAGAAAGAGGTTTAAGGAAATACTTAATACTGAGCAAAAAGAGATAAAAATTTGGGAATGAAGCTGAATGAACAGATGTGGAAGTAGGAATACATTTACAAATGGAATACCACAGATGAAATGTACTTTTGTGCATGCAGTTGTGCAAAGCATTGTAATAGGCTGGATTCAGGGTCTTATTTTGGCCATGTGTGAACCTGTTGAGTTCCTAAATATATATTATCAGAAGATGTCTTCTTCTTATGTGCTTTTTATGTGAAATATATATGAGACTAATGTAATAATTTGTGTTTGTTTATCTACATTCCAGCTTGTCTCCAGTTTACCAGCTGCGGTCCCTGTGTCACTGCCCAGATTGGTTTCAACTGCAGCTGGTGCAGTAAACTCCAAAGGTAGAGAAAAGAATTTTTCTTTTCTTCCCTTTTTTTGTGTGGTTATGCATCTGTGCTCAAAGGCTATCCAAAACCATTTGCCTACACATTATTCAGCATTAAAAGTTGTTATATTTGGGTTATATATATGCACTTACATGAACATAAACCTCAGTTTTGATCACTAGCAACACATCGTTGTTACATTTCACTTCAACAATTAGGTAAGAATATTCAAAACAGTTGACTCAGGAGTTAAGCCCTTGTCCTTTAAAATCCTTTTGAAGTAGAAAAAGGAGATCATAATAAAAATCATATTTTCTCCCTACATCACTAGCTTCATCAAAAGTAATTTAACCACAAGTAGATGCAGGGTGTTAATGTAACTGTAAAGACTTCCTTGTTAACAGCAGGGAGACCAACACATCCAAACAATCAGAGTATTTTCCTTTTAACATTTTCCTTTTAAACCTGTCATTATACTTAGTGGGTGCATTGGGTCTCCTCAGCCTCTCCGTGACACATTGACAAGGACAGTCAAGTCCATGGCAGGAATGATTTACACTGGAGTGGGTGAAGCACAGCCAGCAAAATGGAAATTCTGCAGCTATAGCTTTCCAAAAAGTTTTTCACTCACCGATCTTCACTGACATTCATGGCAAGAATTTAACGCCAGTTCTCTGAAATAAAATGCAGTATCATAATGGATGTTTATTGTTGCTGTGTTTTTCAGCTCTAGTGATTAGGTTTAGAAGCACTTTGTATGAAATTGATGTATACTGAAACAAGAAAAGGTAATTAGCATTCTAAAATAGTGCAAAAATTTGACACCGTGTTGAAGAACTGGTAAATAGCTGACAAACATGGCACAGGATTAGGAAAATGGGGTCATCTTTATGTTTTCTTAAGCTGCAACTCCTGTAGTAAGTCACTTGAAAACTCTGTTCCCCATTTGTCTTGCAAAATCTTTTTCAGTTGGAGCTAAGTGAAATCATGTAATAGAATTGGAGCTAAGTGAAATCATGTAATAGGAAACATACCAAACTTCAAGAGTAAGAATTCTTCTAGAAAACTGTCCCAAGCACGCATGAACAGTTCTTGGTTGCTTTACCCGATTCCTTGCTTTCAGCATTGTTTGATTCTCCTTCCATTGATAGATGCTGTAGCACTGAGTTTCTGTTGGCTTTGGTTTGAGCAAGGCCTGTTGCTTTGTGGCCAGTGTTCTCATTTTTGTTTGGATAAACTCAGTTGTATAGTCCAGACCTCTTGTGAAGAACAGGCAAACCTTCAGATCCTTTGTGTTTCTCTGTAGTTCCTGAAGACGTGAATTTCCTGAGTTCTGAAATTCCTGGGAAATCTGTTTTTCTCACTAAGGCACAAATTCACTGTGGAGAACTGAGTTTTATCCTTCACCTTTAGCAGGAGCAGAACCAGGCATGTAGTCACACTGTGTTTCCTTCTGCTTGTTTAGAAGAATTTGTGGCTGTCCCCTCAGAACTGGCAAGGTGTAATTTACTGCTGAAAAATCTATTTCTGTTCAATTAAAGTTTGAATGAAGAAAACCTTGCGCTTTTTTTCCTGTGGAGGTCAAAGATGAGCCTACTGTGAGGCAGTCCTGCACTGTTTCCCAGAAATAGTTGTCTCCACTCTGCAGCATGGTTGTGCTTTTGACATGATGCAGCAGGTAGACTGAGTAGTTTTATTGCTATTAATTAGCCCATAACTGACAGTAGTGAGACTGTCAATTAATTAGCCCATAACTGACAGTAGTGAGACTGTCATTTCATGCAGGCAGTGTTTGGACTTTGTTTGACTACCAGCAAAAGCAGGAACTGGAGAGGATTCTTTAGAAAAAGGATGGATATAGAAAAGGAAACTAAGAATGTTTCCACATGGGGATTTCAGTAGTTTAAAAACAGTCGTATCATCCAGTTTTTATCTATTAAGATAAATAATATTCAACAGGTTTTAGCAAATGGAGAATTGTGTATAGAGTCATAAAATAGCTCAGAATGGAAGGATCCTCTAAAAGTCATCTGGACTAAACTCCCACTCAAAGCAGGGCCAGATTTGAGATCCGACTGATTTCTTTCTCACTTTGTTCATCAAGGATTTGACCACAGAGGCTGTGGTCCAGTCCCCAGAACACCTTATACAGGATTTTACACCTAATTTGTTACCTTGCTGCTTCCTCCAGAAACATGGCTTTGGTGATGATGGCTGCCACAAGCCTCATTATCTTTCTTGGCCATTCTTCTCCTGTTTCTGAAATATTTCAACTCTATGGAGAAAGAGATCTGAAATAATAAATGGTTAAATATTTTGTGAAAAGAGGCAACTTACTTTCCAAAATGTGAAAAGTGATTATTTATTTGGTTACACTGCAGGATTATTGTGATGAGGAATCATTCTCTCTCAGCTTTGAAAATTTTCTACCAGTTCTGGATACTCTCTCTATACTTCTAGTCTAGTGTCTCTCTTCTTTTACCTTGCTTTCTCAGCATATGTATTCATTTTAGAGAGATACAAAATAAAAAGTCTTATTCCATTCTCAGCAGCTGCACCACCTCTGGCAATGTCTGGTTCAAAGGAGAGTGGTCAGAATCATTTGCTTCAGTACCACATTGTGGGTTTGTTCCCCTCAAAAATAAAATGCTGTGTTAAAATGTTCATTTTGCATTTAATAAAGAAGCATTTCCTCAACAAGAAAATCTAATAGTCTGGTTAGAAATCATAAAGGATGGAAAGTTGTTAATTCCTATCTCACAGTCCTTCAGCTTTTTCTGTGTATCACTGCTCTTCACTCACCAGCCTTACATCAATGAAGACTTTTATCTCCTGTTACGATATATGTTGCTCTGCTGCAGTAGGGTAAAATCAGCCTGAAAAAACAAGGACAAAGCATTCCATCGAGTATTAACTTAGACATTTCAGAAGTGCCTAGAGGACAAAGAAAATTAATATTTACAGTCCACTTTCAAATGTGTGCTCATAGGGTTTTTTGAAGTAGGAGGAATGCTTAGGAGCAATGCCTGAGTAATGCTTCTCAGTTGCAAATCTGACTGGACACACTGGTCCAAGAGATGAGGAACCAAAACTGTCTCTCTTGTCTTTAGGCAAATCCCAGAGTGAGGAATCCAATTAGCCTTTGTTGCAAGAGCCTGAAGAAGGCTTTGAACTGTCAGTGGTGGGTTTTCAGTGTATCAGTAATCTCCTGACCAACCTAGTGCTCAGATTTCTGCAGAGGGAGATTGCCTATTTGCTTCTGAGGGGACTGATAGGCAGATAGGACTGATAGGGTCAGATATGCCTGGAACACACATCTGTGGTGCCACAGTAGTACTTTGGTGCTTGACACTGAACCGTGCCATAAATCAAATCTCTCCTGATGGGAGAGGGTGTTTTAAAAGTCCTTGCAAGGAGTTCAAGAAATAAACGGAGACTTTCCTGGAGTTTCACTGCTGCCAGATAGTTGTTTATTAAGTCTTACCAGAGAAACAGAGTCACTAGCGTGACCCAGGCATAACACAAAGCAGAGAATGCAGGAGAAAAGTCCAATTATCAAGATTTACACAGCCTTTTAAAGATAATTTAACCAATGGTTACTAAAAACGTATATTATTTTCACTTTCCTACGAATTATTCAGTAACACGGCCAGGAACTGCGGAATTTTTTGTTCAATCATCCCTAATTATTTTTACTGCAGAACATGGAGTAGTAGAAGAAGAAGAAGAAGGTTTGGAGAGCAACAATCCTCCATTTTAATGTTTTTTGCTCTTATCTATTTACTACAAAGAGAAGCCCAAAACCTCTAAATTTTTCATCCTGTGACAATCTTACATAGTAGTCTATAACCTAATTCACACCATTGTATTTTCTTTCCTGATTGTAGGCAGTTTTTTCCAAGGTTGGAGGTTAAAACAATATTGTTCAGTGGGGTAAAAAGCCTTCAAAATAGGCAGAGAAATATTCTCAGCACTCTGGGTTCCTACAGTGCTCTAAAGTGAGGTCTTCTCAAGGAGACAGACTTCCATGTGAGAAACAAGCCTACACATATCCACTGGGAAACAAAACTGTGTGCCAGTTCTACAAACCTTTCTTCTCAGGAACTTATTACCCCATTTAGCCAGAGAAACATTACTACCAGGAACACCATCTTGCATGTGATTTTTTTCCTTGCATTAGGTTTAATCCACATATGGAATCATCCACACAGCAAAGTACAGGTTTTGGGGGAAGAAAACCCCAAAACTTTATGTAAAACCTTTAACTGCACAAGAAAAACTGACTAGCAGGACCACTGCAGAAAAACTTTACTCCCCCACATGGGCAATCTCTGTTGGAATGAAAACAGCTTTATCCTGCAACAGTGGGCTGTTTCCTACCTTCAGTCCAGCTGCCGTGCAAGCTCTGCAATGGCTGGAGAGGCAGATTCATTTTGTATGTGACTGAGGGCTGAATCCTCTGTTCCTGCACTCTCTACAAGCTTAAATCACCATTAGCTCTTTCATAATGGGTCATCAAACTATCCACTCTGAAATCCAATATGATGTGTGTCACACAACTTTATCATGACTGAAGCAAAGGCACATCACATCATTTTCCTTTGACATCAGCAGATGGAGGATCCCCCAGGAGCTACTTTCTTTTGGAACTACGTATATTTCAGAACTGTTTCATAAGTAAAACTGTTCAAAAGGAGATTAACTATAAATAAACTAAGATGGTATTCTAACTTTCTCCAACACAGGTATCCATGTCTATAAAATGCCTGAAACACTTTAGTGTCTGCCCCATGGTGGTCTCCTGTGGCTGAAACTTGGTTCATTTGCCCTTCATTATCTCTGTCTTCCTGACATGTAAAAAGTGGGAGAATTAATTCATGTTAGATTTTTTTTTATACCGTCTACTTATGCATCTGAAAATGTTTATATACTCTAGGCACTTGATTTAGCCTGCACATTGGAGATGTCATTTTCTGGGAAAGTTTTTGGAAGCTTTAAGACAACCTTGGTATTATTTTAATGCTTCAGTTTGTAAAACTTGCTTGCATATACTGAAATACTGAGTTCCCTTAAAAGTATTTGAAGTTGTTTGTCCAACAAATAAAGATTCCCTAGATATTGATGGTTTTATTTTGTTAAACTTCAGGAAAGTCTCAGATTTGGGCAATGAAATGAAACTGATATTTCGGTGTGTTCAGAAATAAGCAAAGAGCACATTCTTGCAATCTGTGCATGCTGGAGACTCAGGCTTTGAATGTTTCATGCTTCACTTCTTCAATACAGGATAAAAGCAACTCCCAATACCTGCAACATCAGTCAGGTTTGGTGTGGTACCATCACCCCCACGCTGAAGATAAGGAACTGGAGTACTGGTACTCCAGGGCAGGAGTACTAAGGACAGGAGCTGTAAACAGTTTAGATGATAGCTTTACTCAGCTGTCACTGTTGGTACATATATTCAGATTTTTAATCCTCAAAACTGTCTGCCTTATGCCAAGGGCACCCAAAAGCCTAACAGCTGGATCCACAAGGATGCTTTGCTGGCAGACTCACTTAGGTTTTCAAGGGAAGTTATACAGAATAGGAGAGCAGTACTAAAAGGAGCTTTTTACCAAATTCTGGACTTAAGTATCTAGGACCAAAAAATCTCTGAGGATCCAACACTTTGTACGAGGAAAGATCTTCAGATGAGTCTAAGCATGACTCAGCAGTGAAATCTGCCGTGGAAGCCCCATGACCTACTGTCACCCAGTAAGGGTGACATTGCCTTGACACAACAGTCTGTCAGTGGTCAGAGAACCCCTAGAGGCACAGGAGATAAGTGAACATGGGTCCTCTGAAAACAAGGCACCCCTGAAGAATGGCCTATTAGATGTGGAGGTGTGTAAGCTTGAGCACTGAAACTTCCTTGCATGACTCCAGCTCAGACTAGCTCCACTATCTGTCGCTGTTGTACCGAGAAACGGCAAGAATCACGACACAAGTCCAAGGAGAAATGGAATTATTTTATTAATTACAAGCTGGGTTATATAACTTGGTCTGCAAGAGAGCATGATACGATTGGTCCCTTGATCAACCACCCTCTAGAATGATAGGTGGAGGTTCCACAACGCCCATTCAAAATATTTTCCCCAATGTACCAGAAAAAGAGTTGGAAAGCAAGTTTGCACCTGTGAGATAAAGCCTTGATTTACAAAAACCTCAAACCACATCTCAGCTAGGCTTGCATGAGAAAGGAAAAACTTCACAGGATGGTGCAGCAGCTGGAAAATTCCTCTGCTCCTAGCTTTTTAGTATCCACAACTATCCTCAGTCGCTGGCTGCCTGGAGACAGGATTAGCACCTGGCACTGCTCTCCAGGCAGCCCTGCTGGGGACTTTCCTGGGTCTGAAAAGTGAGATTTTGCACTCTTATTCTTAAGAGTCTTTGTTTTCCAGAGTATACATTGAATAATGTGGTTTGAAATCATACCCGTTTATGGCATTGACCCATAGAGTGCAAACCCCCAGTCTGAAAAATGTCCTGAAAGAGGCTGTAAAAATTCCAGGACTTTCTGAGTGCAGTGATGAGCCAGGACACTCCATGCACTTTAGGCAGTCATACTGCCCTTGTGTCTATGCACAGCTCCCAAAGCTTCTTCTACTCTTAAAGCAATCCTGAACTAAAAATAATGAAAGAATCCCATTTGTGATGCATTTTACTTCAATGCTTAATCCTGTGTGCCAACAATAGCGCTAGTTGTGTAAATGAAAAGGTTATGGCTGGGGTTTATGGAATGTATTCTGAGCAAAGTGAAAAATCAGAAATGTGTCTGGGAATAGTAGCAATAATGTGATTTAAGGCTTGATACTTCTAATCTTTTATTATGATAATCACTATTCCCCTCTAAGCAGGTAATAAAGAAAAGTTGTTTTGCATTCCATGCTGATTAGCTGGAAAGCAGAGAAAGGAGACTCTTTAGGCACCTGCAGTTAAGAAAACATATTACAGTTCAAATATGAAATGACAGTGTTCCGTAGTGCCCTTACGGTAATTGAGATAAAAAAGAATGTCTATTACTTGTCTTCTGAACTTCTGAACAAGTTTGAAATGTCTTGTTTGTTCATTCTTCCTTTAGAAGGAAATTGGAAACATGCTTAGTTAACTTTCAAAGGTGAGTTTATGCCTGGAAATTTTTAATATCAGGAAGAGGAAAAGGATTAGGTTTTTTGTTTTTTTGGTCTGTATATCCCAATTGACAAGACCTGTTTTCATTAAAAGAGTGTTGACTCAAATGTTGTAGTATAAGTAACAGTCTTATGTAATCTAAAATATTTATCAGCTGAGCAAAGCACCTTCTATACAGAATTACAAAAAAAGCAGAAAAATAATTACTATTCTATCTGACTACAGAAGTCTCTGGATTTACAAAAAAAAATATTAAATCCAAATAAGAAATACACAGCTTATTGTTTGATATCTACATGTTCCTCAGCTTTTATTGGATAGCTTACACCACAGCGAGGGTTGTAGATTTCACTGGAGAGCAGGGGAAGGCAAACCACGTCACTCAGCTTGGTGTCATCTGCAAACTCACTGAGGGTGCACTCAAACTGATTGTGTGTCATTGATGAAGATATTAAGCAGCACTGGTCCCAGTACAGACCCCTGAGGGGTCTCTTGTCACCAGTCTCCATCGGGGCATTGATCCTTTGATCACGTTTTTCTAGATGCAAACATCTCACCAATTCCTCATCCACTCCACCATCCAACCACCAAATCTGTATCTCTCCAATTTAGAGAGGGATGTTGTGGGGCACTGTGTCAGAGGCCTTACAGAATTCCAGATAGGCGACATCCATTGACCTTCCCTTGTCCAACTGATTTTATCACTCCATCATAAGGCCTCAAGGTTGGTTCAAAATGCTCACTTTTAAATACTTCCTCATTTTAACTATTTGAGGTTTTAAGGTTTTGGGGTTTTTCTTGATTGCTTTAGGAATATTTCATAGTTGAATGGCAAATTAAGAGATGGAAGGAAGACTTGCTGATTTATACTCAGGCTTTTTTTATCCAAACTCTATTTAACTGACGGTAGTGAGCTGTTACTACAAAATTGGCCACAGTATCTTAGCCATTGAAATACAAACTAAAAATAAGAGGCATTTCTATGGATTAAGTAAACCACCAGAGGGAGCATATATAATCCAATCAGTGTAATAGTTTCATATACAAATTACAAGGAAAATCTCATTTTAGATGCTTTGGAAGGACTTGAGGTTTAAAATATAGTGTATTCTGTTAAATATATTCCATTCTATCAATGTGTTTTACTTCATGAATTTGCTGGTCATACCCCTGCTTCAGACAAAGCAAAAGAAGTGTGCCCAGGTTCTGGAGTTTGTATGCCACTACAGCAGTTCTTTCGGCAGGAGTGGTTTTATATGAAAATATAGCTGAGTCCTAACACTTGGGTATTAATCAGATTGTTGAATTAGGTCACATTTACACTGTGATAAATGAAAAGTAATGGCAGTACTTGTTTTCTAACCTGTATACAGTTTCTCTTCCAATTATGAAGCAATCGTATTGCAGACCTGAGAATCAGAAAGTATGGCCCTTTGCCAGAGTTTGCTCTAAAATGCAACATATTTTTCTTTTATTTTAAAAGTTGTATTGAGACAGCAATTGATCTTGATGTATCAAGAATTAATGTGTAAATTTGTCAGCCCTAATACATTACTGATAGCAACAATACAATAAGTAGATCTATACCTTATTGAGCAGAAAATTGCTCCACACCCAACTTCTTCAAATACTTTCCAAGGTGCTTGCTCTTAATTTGACAAGCTAATTTGCCCTCATGCACTGTAAGAAACTGTTAGGAAATTAGCATTCAATAATTAAGAATTTTGTATGCAAGGCAAGCCTGATGGGACCAAAGAAAGAAAAGACAGTGGCACAAAAATGTTTAAAGAACAAAGCATTTTCTCATACCAGAATGAGCTCAGTGATGGTATTGTTTGATGAAAAAAGCCTCACAAGATCATAATAATAGATATTCTCAAGTGGGATGGCTGTTCCATTTAGAAGAGAGTGTTACTTCAGTGACCCTGTAGGTACACTTAAAAATAATGGTAAATATGTACATATCAGTAAAATGTACATAACAGTACATTGAAAAGTACTGTTAAGGAATGTAGATGATCCTGAGCTTACAACATGTTTTTATTGAAAGTTAGCTTGCAGCCAGAGGAATTTGCAATTCACTGAGAATCTCACATGGATAAACAGCAGATTAATAGGCTTTCTACATTTTTGGTACATTTGTGGAATTTGTAGTAGCTGGAGTTGGTCGAATTATTGTGGAATTTCTGTAATTCCTCTGAGCACAGAATGTCTGGAATAATTCCTATGATTAATACTAATAAACCTAAAAATCTCGGTCTCTGAGCAGAAACCCAGTGAACATGCACTGGTTCTCAGGGGCTTAGGACAAGTCAGTGCTAGACCAGACCATTCATTCCCCAAGTTTCTTTTCTCCCCACATTTTTCTGCAGTGTTTTCACAGAACTCACTGATGTTCTCAGCAGCTCCATACAATCATCCTGATCCTAACATTAATAGATTTGATATCTAACGGGTTGAATTTGAATCCTGCTTTCATACAGAAACTAGCCAGTTTTCTAGCAGCTGCAGCATTAGTCATACATATGCATACCTTGCTTTGTTTTCCTGAATAACTCAGAACAGCATGAGGACAGCAGTTATGCTCATAACTAATGTAGATTTTTAAGAAGTTCATGGCTGAGTTGTAGAAATTTTAAATTATTTCTAGAAAATAAGTGGAAGATTGCTAAAATTCTTATTACTCTGAAATCCTAGTCTTTCTGTTAAATATTTTCTATGTAATCCTGGACCTGAAGATGGGGAAGCAATTTGAGGATTCTTTACCTAGGTGTAAACACTGTCATTAATTTAAGACACCTCACTCACAGTATTAATATTGTATATCTCTGTTTCTTACAATATCATTTGCCTTTCAAAATTTGAGATTGGTTTCACTAGCTAGATGTTTACAGTAACATCCTTTGCCTGAGTTTTTACTGTGTCTCCTGGAGCTTAGAGGCTCTGTTCATTATCCACTCTGCAGGTTTCTGTGATACCCAGTTTTGCAACACAGCTTGGACAAGACATAGGTATCACAGTTAATAGAGAAAGGGCCACTGCCTGGACTGTTCTAAGACCTTAATGTAAAGTCTGTTCCATGTACATCTACTATTAAATATATAACATAAATACATAACATTCCTAAGGTGTTTTGTTATAAATGCAGGAAGTAGTTATCAAAGACACAGAGGACAGTTAAGCACTTAAATCCCATTGAGAAGAGGGGTAGAACACATCCACCTGTTACATATACCTTGGAGAATACTTACTTTTGCTGATTAATTTTGGAAAATGATGACAACATCTGTATTTCATTTCCATGTTTACACATTCACAGATGCCATAATGACAAAACACCTAAGACACCATAATGACAAAACACTAGAAAAATAGGTAGTAGTACAATTCTTTTCTGTAGAAACTTCCTTTGCAATTCTTTTATATACGAGTGACATTTGATTCTTCCCTTATTGCATTAGAACAATAAGACAAAGCCCTCCTCAGTCTTTGATGAACCATTTATATCTAGAATTGCAATTTCTGTGCCAATCATAAATCTTTCAAATCACAAGAGTGCTGAATACAGACTTAATTCCTCATTGATTGTTTATCCTGAGTGTGATAGCCATTCCACTGGGTATTGCCATGCTCTGTTAGAGAGGTATTTACTCTGGGATTAAATTTTGGGGGTTTTTTGACCGAACTATTCCACATTCAGTCACATTGCAGCCCAAAATTCTTTTCGGTTTGGTTTCATTTTCCTCTTACATTTTTTACATTTCTTACACTGATAGCTAAGTTTAAATTCATGCAAATTCCTATTTGATTGGTGAAAGGTGACACTCACCCATGAAAGGGTTCCACAGATGCCTTATGATGCAATTTATACATATCCTAGACATTTTAAGAAACTTGACTCAGGCTTCTAGTTGTCATTCTGTGTGTTTTAGGCTGTCTCTCTCTCGTCAGTTCCTACACAAAACATTATAGACTGTCTGGTTCCCAAATAAATGTCTCAAATGGTCATCTACCATAAGTATTGGGCTTTAATTGTATATTACAAAGAATGCAAGGCACATCCAAATTTCAAATAAAACAGGCTTAACAATGCTGCATTAAATAAATTGTAATGCAAAGTGGTTAGGATGATAATTTTTATAATACATGAAATGTGAAGTACAGGTAGATGATGAATAGATGAATACAGAATACAAATTATAAAAAATAGAAAAACTAGGGTTGTTACTTAAACACAAGACTGCTTAAAAAGTACTGAGAGGGAAGTTACCACATAAGGCAAAAACTGTACCTGCTTTACCTGAATTCAAAGAGCTTCAAGAAGGTTTTGACATCTGCAGGTAGGAACCACTGCTGTATGAACCCATGTTCACAGAGAGGGGAATGCAGTCAGGGTCTCAAACTTCTCATTGGTTATCTGACTATAACATATTGTAACAAAAAAAATGAGATTTAAATTTATCATCATGTCTACAGCATAGTTTCTACTCTACTTAGCTTATCTTCTTGACACTCAGGCTGTTTCTTACATTTCTTGTGTGGGTAAAGTCCCTAATTATATCTTTTTCACACCTCTGAAATTTGCTACATTTTCCTTAACCTAACTAACATTAATTTGCAAGTGTTATCTTTATTTGATAAGCTACTGATATTTTTATCCAGTTCTCCCTCTCTTGACTATCATGTATAGTTCTTTATACTGTTTTATGCTATCTGCTATTCCTGTGCTACTGGAAGAGTCATAAGTGAGCTGACTGTCTTCCACTAATGAAAACAGTGGATTCTAAAATAGTTCATGGTCACTACTCAAACCAAATATGGCAGGATATATGTTTTGACTTTGGAGAGAAAAAAACCCTTCAAAGTTCCAATATGAAAGTTAAAGGGAAAAAAAATTCCAACACAAGTAGTTTCTTAGTTTCTCAAGAGCTGTTAGGCCCTACAACAGTAGTTTCTGAGACAAATATATAAGCTGCTCCTGATGAAATTAATTAGTTTTTCTAGTCCTAAATGAATTTGTAATCAAAAAAGGATAGGACAGTACTGTAACAGGTTAGTTCCATTATCCATCATTGCTCATTTTGCAATGCTTTTATGCATTGCTGTACATAGAGCAGTGCCACTACTATTTTGCATTATATCTTATCTTCTCTTCCAATGGACTGAAATAAATCAATCTGCTTACAGCAGATGAACAACTTGTACATTTCTTTCTGTCCCAAAAATGATGTATTAGAAAATGCACAAATTTGGCCAACCCAAGGTTTATGACTTTAGGATGATTTTTCATGTAAGTTCAGTTACAGAAAAGGTTTATAAATGGATTAGTAAAAATAATGAGTGTGCAGTAGGTGCACTTTTTCTCACGGATCCTCCCAGTACAATAATTTAGTGAGGAACAAGGTACTAGATTTCTTCCCTTTCATGTCTGAGATGAATTTAATTTATAGTTCCAAACTCCTTCCTTGATTACCAGAGAATGGTATGTTCCAAGAAATTAGTTGCTGGATACCTTTTATCAAACATTTGAGTGTTCATGAGACTATATTTCAGAAGTCAAATACCACCTACCCATTGCAGCCTAAATTGGTGGCCTAGATTAAAAAAAAAAAAAAAAAAATAAAAAAAACATTTGTGAGCTGAATTTTATCTTCTATATTCTGTCTAGATGATGACAAAGTACCCACAAATTTATGCACTGAACACAGAAACTCTTGTATCTGGCTGTTCTTCAAGCCTTCTTTTACAGCTCCCCAGTGCGCATAAATTGGTGGCGACAAAAAAAAAAAAAAAAAAAAAAAAGTGAAACAACAGAGACTGAGAACAAAACATTTCAGGAGCATCAAAATTTAGGACACATCTGTGGAGACAGGCAGCCCAGATTATCACACCTGACTCTAGGATAATTTTTAGGATGAATGTTAATCTCCTTTTTTGGAATTATTAGATTTTTTTCCTTTCATATAAGCATCCAACCCACTTCATTGCTATGGAGAAATCTATCTTTCACCAATTTTTTTATGATCACTCTTAATTTCCTTTGTTCTCCTAACAAGGGAAATAAATAAAACAAGGATAAATAAATAAATAAGATACGTCAAGTGATTTTTAATGGAATCAAACAAGATTTTTTAATGGAAAGTTTTTGCACTTTATCAAATTTTCTTTTTCAGGTTTCATTGAAATATAATGCAGAATGGCAGCCCTTGTCACTTGTACAAGCATAGTTCATCCTCTCATACAAAATATCTTTTCTCAGAGTATTGCAAATTATAAACAGCCTGGGAAGCTTCCTGGGCATTGTAAAACAATTGGATGTGCCATTAAAACAGTTGTGATGTTTCCTGGTGTGATGTCAGTCCATGCCCAGGAGCACTGTCCAGAACAGTTCCCAGGCATGGTGCAGGAATTGGACTGTTGGGAGCTGGCTATTTATGTGCAACCTCCTTCTTTTCAAGGCTGAGAGAGTTTGCTTGTTCAGGCACAGGCCATTGTGTGCCAGCAGTCTTCAGTGCCAAAGAACATTTCTGGGCATGTTTATTGTCCTAGTATAGATAGAATGGTCACAATTGTCTTAATTGCTTTCCAGAAGTGCTAACCTCTTATGGTTGTACTCCTCAATATAACTGATCATCATTGAGATCATATTTGCCTCATAGCCTCCTAGATATTATTCTGTAAGGAAGTGCCATGAATGAAAAGTCTCTTTTTTTAGCATATTTTAAATTTTATGTATTACTATACACATATTCCTATGTAGCATCGCCAAAAATTTTTATTTAAACAAATCTGAAATTCATATGTCTCTTCATAAATTTTGGATTATCTGAGATTAGGAGAACCTACTAAAGCAGACTGCTTCATTTCCCAACATAGTCCTCAGATTTTTTTATAGCATGTAAATTTCTCAATCTTTGCAGTCATGTGAACAGTGGGGACTCTCTCACATGTCCTTGTAGAAGATATTCCCAACTTGGGGGAAATAAATGAAATTTTATCAATATTCTTCCTTAAATGTCATCTTTAGTTCCCCCTCTATTCAGGTCTATTAACTCTTCCAATATGTGGATTGTCATGAAGCATTAATAAAATTGCTGGATATCACAACAAATATCAATATGTACAATTAAGAAAATGAGGAGCCCCGACTGTTCTGTAATTCTTTGTTAATCTGTTTTGGTGACTGTTCCTGCTCAATGTTGACATCAGAATTGGACTCACTTTTAGAATAAAAAATGAGACGCATTAAGATACTGATTTGGGAAACAACTTTCTGAACTTGAAGTTGCTTCGAACATAACCAGTTACAGGATGTTTCATGTCCTTCCATTTTTTGCTCTTTATCTGAAGAGTTCATTGAGTTTTAACAGAAGCTGTTTTTCTTAGCCCTAATTCACATACCTTTATAAGCATGTAAACATCAGATTATGTAGAGTTTAGCACTCTCTGCCTCCTTTGCCTGCCATAGCTCCTTCTTCCTTTGAGTTCTTACTCTCTTTAGAGTTGTGAATGAGATATAGCAGGAGCAGTAACCCAGGCTAACCAAACCATTGCTGCAGTTCTCTTTCCAGCAGCTCAGATGCTGATGCCCACTAGTACTGAATCAGCCATGGTGTACACAGTATGATTACTGGGGGTTCATGAGTGATAACAGAAACGTGAACAGCCCCATTTCACACCATCTCTAGGCACCAGGTCATTTTTTTCCTGGCACAAATACTCTAGTAGTTGTTAATATTATCAGTGTGAGTTTTTTTAAGGGAGTAAAATCCCAGTTAAAGTAGCTAAATATGAAGAAGGGAGCATGGGCAATGTGTGAATGAGATCTGTGCCTTCGTACACACCACCCGAGACTCGACGTTTTTCAATTTAATTCCTGTTCTACCATTCTTATGTCTGTGATTACTATTGAAAACACAGAAGCTGTGAAATAGTGCATGCTCATCTGGTTTACAGAAAATCTGGGCTTAATTATAGGTTCTGTTACAAATTCTGTGTTATCTCAGCTGATCATTTCATGTCTCCTATGTTCTGTTTCCTTATCTCTAAAGTGGAAAAAGAAATATTTTCTCCAAAGGCAACCATCATACTTTTATTTTAAAAATGAGACAAAATCAGTGGGTATGCAACACTAATTGTACTTCTGAGACTGTCAGTGTCAGCTGAATATTCAAAGATAGAAAATAGTTCAGACAATCATGTTAGAAAGAAGGGCTAAATTGGGCTAGTTAAGATCAATAACCAGAATGTAAAGAACATCCAGTAGTACTTCAGATCTCTTTGCCTCAAACCCTGAGAAATTACATGTGTGCAAAGCATGTAGCAATGCCAACAGATCAGAATTCTCTGCTAACTTCTGTTGCTATTAGCTATTTATACCCACTTTGTGCAGGTACAAATTCACAAAGTCAAAACAGCGGAGACCATAATCTCCAGTATCACGGACTGATCTCAGTGTGGCTCCTGCCCAGAGAACACATTTGATATAAATTTCTGCTGATTCGGTTGGAAATTCTGATACCATAATCTCCTAAATTTAACTCTATGGTCCTCCTCTTACACTGTCTTTTTCCTTCTAACTATTCAAAGCAGAGCCTTTAACAAAAGCATATTTTTTATTCTTTATCTGCTTTTCAGCATGTTTCCTTTATTGTTGTAACTGACGTTAAGTTTATAGAAAATATCCTCCTATTCTTCTTTAATCAGAACTCTGCCAAGTCTCACTTTAAACAGAATTTGTTCTTTTTCTTTCTAGTGGAATTGGAAATAAAATTTATGTCTTTTATCCCACTTTTATTCTTAGCCTCTTTCAACAGAAAGGATTTCCTATGGGAGTCTTTATTTCCTACTGCCTATTCAAATGTTGTGTCAGAGTTACAAATATTGAGGCTTATGCATGTTCAGTCTTCTTCTGTATAAAATAACAGCTTGGGTTTTAACATCTTTTACTTCTATGTTTACTTGATGTTTCGGGAGTATTTTACAGAACATGTAGCTATATTTTTCCAAACCTTCCATCCCATAAAATTGTGGAACCACTGTCAGGCTGAAGATTGACTACTGAACTTCGTACCACTCTGATCATCCTTATCATTACCTGAATGGTTTAAATTTTGAGCAGCACACAATGTTAAGACAATGGTGGAATTCAGTGTTGCATCAACTATTAACTATGCCTTCATAACATTCAAATTTTTCATAAATATTAAAATAGTATGGGCTGGTTTTAGTTTAAAATCCTTGTATTCAGCTAAGTCAGCTATTTTTACTTTACAAGAGCAAGGTGGGAACAAATCCTCTTCTGACTAATCAAATTGTCATCCTATCCTGAAGTACAGTTTAATTAAGCAATGTTTAAGTAAAGGATAAATGCAGAGAATACATTTATGCTTGAATTCAGATATATGGTTAGGTGTATTGAGCTAGGTGATAAGCACAAATACCCTTCAAATACCTTACAAATGCATGCCAGCATCACTCACAGTGACACTTCACATGAACTTCATAAGCATTTCGAGCTGTGATAAAGTTCTGCATTTGAAAGTGGAAAATAACAAAGGAAGGAAAATTCAGTCTTTCTCCAGAAAGTACAGTGGGACAAGTGATATTTGAAGGATGAAGGAACCAAATTGGAGCCTGTTCTGAAGGAACCAAATTGGAGCCTGTTCTGTGATAAAGGGAGGCAAAACCAGACCAAGCACAAAGATAAACATTTTTGCCTCCAAAAATCACTACGATTAGAAGTATTTTTCAGTTGGACAGATACAAAATTCTTTTTTTTTTTAAATATTATATATATTTTTATATTTATTTTTTTACTTCCTATCTCACCTTGGAAAGAAATTCTACTTTAAAATGTTCTAATTCTTCTTTTAGTGATTCAAACTTCCTAGCAACTCTCTTAATCTTTTCATAATGTGATGGTCCTTCCTTAATGGTTGAAGTCAGAAAAGAGTTCTGCCTGTTCAATTTTCTATTTAATTTTCCAGATTAACCTTTTATTTAGCTGAGTTAATAAACCTTTTAACTGAGCTAAATCATTACATGGTATTTACAAAATCATTTCAAATTTCTGGAATGCCTTTCATTTCCAAAAAATCCATTCTTTACATGCTTTTATAGAGCCAAAATGACTAGGAAGTTATTGGTTTAAAGGATGTGCTGTGCATTTCAATGCTCTTGATTGTCCTACTCCATCTCAACCTGGTGAAAAGATTTTTCCATACAGACTTTGCCCCTTTCCTTCCCAATAATTTTCCATTATGTTTCTAGGTTTTACAGGTCAAACGTTGTTGAATTTTCTGTACACAGGTTATATTATTATTATTATTATTATTACTATTATCATTATCATCATCATCATTATCATCAATCCTCATTGAACTCTCTTCAAGAAAAGGAGTGAAGCATTTCATGTCATGCACTGAATGGACATTTCTTGTTGTTTAAGTATTCTCTGCCAAATACAGGTAAATGGCATTTGCTAGATAGGATGGCATCTCCAGCTCCTTTCTGGCTATATACAGTTCATTGAAAGGATTCTGACAGCTTTCCTGTTACTCAGCTGCATTAGTTATGCCAAATCTTCATTGCTATACATGCAGAGACATTAATTCTCCCTTTCCTCCCTGAACCAGTATTCCAGAGTTCCACATAAATCCTGAAATTCCTTGCATTTCATGAAGATCCCAATTTTCATTTCCTAGAACATCTTTATTATCGCTTTCCTAGGGGCTGAGTTCGGTCATCACTTGAAAATGAAGTTGTTATGAAACATCCATGTTGACAGATGGCATAAACAGCACAGCAAATCAAATCTGCTCCAATGTTTTAAAGGCAACAGGGAATTATCACCACACTACTAAATGAGGGTCTTTAAAATGCAGTCAGTAAAGCGGGTGCTGCACTGAAATGACAGTATCCAGAATTCTAACTCATCAAGGCAGCAATAGTAGCTGCTATGGCTGACATCAAGTGATATATGCCTCAAAGGAAGTTCACAAATAGGTTTGCCAGGAGATTATCTCATTCCTGATAAAGGTGCTTTCTGATAACATTGTTTGGACTCACTATGCATCAGTGGAAAACATTACATAAACAGTGCCCAGGGTTTAATGTATGTTTTTTAAGTCAGAATCTTCTCAAGACTGCCTCACATGTTTGAAAGAGCCATTCCAAGTCCGTGTTGCATTCACTTTTTGGTGGTTGGCAAATTCCTAGTGAAAAAAAATTAACCCCAGAAATGTTACTCACCCTTGTAATTCATTAGTTTGTAAGAAAAGACTTAAGAACTGTAAATGAATGCACCTGGGATACATTTTCATTCATTTAATCTTTGGAGCCTTAAATTTGACACCATTTAGATATAAGATAAAATCTAGGTTTTTTAATCCCTACTAGTTCTAAGTACATTGGGTTTGAATTAGCATAGATATGTAACTGCAGTAACTGCCTCAAGTGGAGGAATTTATGGAGTAGCTTGATTTCATGTGTAAATATTTGGCTGGGTTTCCTGGTGTACTGCATATCCTCAAACCCATTAGATTTTAGCCACAGCAGTATGAATAAAATGTAATGGATTTATGAGTATTCAGCATATCTGAAAATCAGTCCAGTCCTCCTTTGAGATGAGCACAGAAGTTGCTAATGAAGCTCTTCACATTTTAGAGGAAAGTAGTGGAGACTGAAAAAAAAGTTCTATTCATACCTGGAATGCCATGTCATCATTTCTTTCTGCTTAGTTAGGTTTTTCCTTGTTCTTTCAAACATTCATGGAGACAGAACGCCACAGAGAAGAGAAGAAGCACTGAGCTCCCAGAACAGCACTGATTCACTCACACTTCAAGAAGAAAACACTTTTCCAGGGGTCTGTATTCACAGAATGATTTGGGATGGAAGGAACCTTTAAAGATTACTCAGTGCAGCCCCACGGACAGGGGCAGGAACATCTTCCAGTAGATGCAAGGTTGCACAAAGCCTTATCCAACCAGACCTTGAACGCTTCCAATGATGGAACATTCACAACTTCTCTTGACAGTCTATTCTAGTCACTTACCAGCATCACTGTAAAAAACTTCTTCCTCATAGCCAATATTAATCTATTCTCTTTCAATTTAAAACCATTTCCCTGTGTCCTGTCACTACAGGCTTTGCTAAAAGGTCTCTCTCCATTTTTCTTATAAGCTCCCTTTAAGTGTGGAAAGTCTGTATAGGGCTTTCCTGGAGCCTTCTGTTCTCCAGGCTGAACAACCCCAACTCTCTCAGCTTGTCTTCATAAGAGAGGTGCTCCAGCCCTGTGATCATCTTTGCAGCCCTCCTCTGGACTCGCTCCAGCAGGTTGGTGTCCTTCCTGTGTTAGAGGCCTCATGCATTGGGAAGGAGATACCTGTATTTCTCTGAAATACTCTTCTGGTTTGGACATTTCTCTTCTTAACTGCCATAGCTTTTTGGAGAAGCTAGTTGCTATAGAGTATGTGAAAAATTACACCTTTTAGTGTTGGCCTATTTCTGTCAGTAATATTGCAAATGGCAAAATGGGATCAATGCAGGTATAAGAAGAGAATGAACATTTTTCTCAAAATCTTTTCTCAAAAACTTTGTAGATTCTACTCAGAATAATTATATGGAGATGTTTCTTACCCCAAGTGTGTTGTTACCATTGCTTACATCTTCTTGTAACATCCTCTCCCACTATAAAAATAATTCCAGTGTTCCATTCTTCCAAATGAACCTGTTACCTTGGTTGAAGTAGGTATTACTTGACATGTCCTGTCATCTTTCAATTCTTTGTAAACCAAAAAATGACCCTTAAATACAGCTAACCATAACAGTGGCCTTATTTGCTTGCCTAGTCTTATTAAAAGACAGCAAGGAAGTTGTTTTTATACATTCAAGTGAGTTACGACCATAGGTGCCAAATGACATCACCCTGGCTCATAACAAAATACTGCAGGAAACGAATGCAGAAACCCAAAAACAAACCCTCCAAAATGAAAAACACCATGGCTGGGAAGAATCTCTTTCAAAGACGAACATCATGGTTTAGTTATTTGCTTGCCATTTTAATAATGCTTTCTGATTGTGATGCTACCTGTTGTCTAAGAAACACAAACTTACTCTATAATCACTGATAACACTCTTGAGAGATGGGGATTTCCAGGGGAATCATTATACTAAAGTGTTACAAGTTTCTTAAAAATTTCTTTGTTACGTATAGCAAAAGACAAAGGATATTGCAAAGAGATTATTAAAGTCACCTAATTTGATAAGAAACATGATAAGAAAATTTAAGGTTTCCACATCTAGAGAGGAGGTAGAAGCAGCTTTACAGAGTTCTCTATTTGTCATGGACAGTGTTCAGAAGAGCTGTGAACATTGATCAAATGGCTATATGTGTACCTTGATGTCTCAGATCACTTTGCGTGATAAACCCAGTGACTGGTTCACTGCATCCTTTGTGGGATTAAATTTTCCTGGCTAAGAAGTCTGGACAATAATAATTAAGCTAAATTAAATCAGTGTGATTGACATCAAACTTAAAAATGCTATGGGTCAGTGACATCTTAAGAATAATTATCCAGTGGAAGGGAGATGTTCCTATTTAAAAATTTTAAATAAATTTTAAATCTAAAATAAAGTCTCATTCATAGAAACACCTTTCACTGAAGTGTATTAAAGCAGTGACTCATACTGTAAGCAACAGCGTCTTGAATAAAAGTGATACCATATAAATCGTATGGATTTTAAATCACATCATTTACTTATTCTTTCTGTCACTCTGTTCTGTTCCTCTCCCTTCCTTTATTCTTTTTTTTCCTCCTATTTCCGTCTGGACAACTCTTATCTATTTCATCATTTAAAGATGCTCCAGTGGATTTGATCGTCACCGGCAAGATTGGGTAGACAGTGGCTGCCCTGAAGAGGTATGTGAGTAGTATACATCCTCAGCCCATCAGAGGCAATTTATATAGTTATGATGTTTTTATTAAATTATTCAGATTATAAAGCATAGTTTCAAGGCCAAAGACATACTATATTTATCATTCAGGGGAAATTCTATGAGGCATAACAAAGAAGAATAATCTGAGCAATTTCACTCCCCATTTGTGGGAATAAAACAGACAAAAATTAAAACTTTATATTTGAGAAACTACTTTAACTAAACAAAACCCCAAAAACCAGAAAGCCTCCTCCAAAACAGTGCCCCTGCACTGATTTTCTTTTATATCTCTGACTTTTGCCAGAAAAGGGGAAGAAACTGTGATGTTCTTCTGAAAACCCCTTGCCAGAGTATTCTCAAGTGAAAAAGAGGCATTCCATTTTGACTGTGAAATCTGGCCAAATCATTTAATAAAGAAGAAAGTACACAGATTAATTCAAAGAGATAAAATAAAAATAATAATTAAAAAAAAAATTTAAAGCCCTCACATGACCAACCTACATGGCATTTTGATTTCTTTTCATGGAGATGCAGTGAGAGGATGAGAAAGTTACCTGACTGTAGTAGTTGTAGGCTGTTAAATAGGGACCATGAGCCTCCTCTGAAAATTATTTAGGGTACTCTTAGACCAGAGAAGTTCATTTTCCAGAAAAATTTATAAATATAATGATGATGATTCTTTTCCAGTTTAAAAGCCCCTTTACAAGTGTTTTTGATTTGGGGTTTGGGTTTTTTTCCATGTTGGGATTGTGGTAATAGGAACAAATTAATTTATGGCACTTTTAATCTTCTGGTGGCCATAAAAAAAGGGTTATTTTTCCATTTTTGCTGAACAGGCTGAATTTCCTCATGAATTTCAGCAACATAGACCTTCTGAAATGTTAGGTGAAACCCAGGGCAAAATATAGCCCCAAGTGTCTAGTTAGAAAAGCACATTCTGTTTTATTTTCAGTAGAAGCAAAGAGAAGTAATTATAAAAATCCAGATTAATTGAAGAAATTTTTTTTCTTATAATTGTAATTGCAAAATAACTGCAACCTACGTACTGCCTTGTTACATGGCCTTGAAGCTTCAGCTTTGCAGTTTGTCATCAGCTGATTTAAAAGCAAAATTTCTAAGAGATTTATTGTCTGTGGGGAGCAATCTCTTAAAGAACATAAGATGAAATATACTGGGAGCATATATTGTTATAGTGCACAACCCTTGTATTGCTTTAATCCAGATTATAATTAGCTAGGACCCAGTTGTGCTTGTAAATGAAGCTATCCAAAAACCTCTCTGCAGGACAGTAACTTCCCATTCTGCTTCTCCTTTCTTCTTCCAGTCCAGCTGGTGCTCCAAGGTTTAGTACATGATCTGAGAGGAAATTATTGATATGATAACTGTATCTGAGAAATTAATAGTTTAATTTGCACAGTTTCAGGCTACTTGGTGGCAGTTCACTGTCCAGGTTTTGGGCTCTCTGGAGTAGAAGCAACATCTTACTTGGCATCTTCAGAATTATGCCTGAGCTGACTGCTAGAGTTCAGTGAGGGATTAATAATTAGCACACAATGGTTAGTTTTAGATGCCTTCACTCAAGAGGATGAATAATGAGGATTTTCATAGTAAGGTTTATTTTAAATATAAACTTTGAGCTAAATTTTGATTGCATTGCATCAGTGAAATTAACAGTACTTTTCAAGAAAAATACAAAGAAATTTAAAGAATAATTATCCTGCAGGTACTGGGACCTTTGTTTAATGTAATAAATTGTTTCTGGTAAAACAAAAAACAATAAAATATCTGTGCATATTAAAAGAAAGACAATGCCCGCTGGGTTTTGACTGCCAGATCTCGATAAAATGAAATAAATATTTGCAGTACTCCACTTCTCATTAAAATCAATGGAGACAGCAGGAGTCAGATGTAGTTCCCATATTTGCTGCAAGATAATTGGATGTATTTTCCTGCAAAACTGTGTGAACCATAGAAGAAACTATTCATTGCATCTGCAGAATTTTAAAAATGTCCAGAACTTGGGAGGAAAAAAGAAGCAAGTGGAGTCTATACTTGTATCAAAATATTTGCCCAAGCAAATAAATGTTAAATTATTGTATGATGATGATTGTTATTTATAGTGTGCTAATATATTATAATATTTTTATTGTTGTTTTTTACATTTTATAATAATTATGTTTTATATAATTATTGCTGTAGACAAATGATATATGACATTTTAATATTATGTAGAATTAATAGGTATATAGTGAATGGATTGCTTTATTATAGTAAATAAATATTCTATAGGTTGAATACATGCAGACATTTTACACATATGTTTGTGTTCCTCCGTAATAATTGCATGTAAAGCCTAATTAAATGCTCCACTTAACTACACATTGTTCACTATGAAGAGCAACTATTTAATTCCCACATACCGTTTTTAACATATTTTATGGCACCTCGATTGATGGCAGCGAGCTTTCATAATAGAAGAGTGAAAATCTAAATTATGAACTTAGATGTTAAACTCTGATCAAGGGAAATAAGAAGTTTGACAGTCTGGGCTGACTTTGAAACTTTGTCATTAACAATTAAGAGTTGTAAATTTTGCAGATAAATGGAAAAAGAAATCTTGATGAATGCTGCATAGAGTACTTTAAAGGAGAAAAGGAAAAAAAAAAAGGAAAATTAAAAGAAAAAACTCTTGAAATTTCTTGATCTAGAGTGTTTATTTTCACTCCTTTTATCACAGCAGCTTGTCCATGATTAAATTCTTCACTCTTGACAGTTTCCACTGAGAATTAATTTTCTTTTCCTTGTTTCTGTTGTTTCCCGACAGTCAAAAGATAAGATTTGTGAGAAGAATATAGACACAACTGAAACACCTCTGTACTCCACCACCACCCTTCTGCCAACCACCACAAGGTTCAGAGTTTTAACAACCACCAGAGGATCCACTACTTCCCACCTGCCAACTAGCCTGCCCACAGAAGGTGACATGTACACATTGCATATTTACACTTGAAAAAAAGTGATTTACAACTTAGAAAGAAATTTATTTCCTTTAAGTATATGTTGATGATGACCTTTTCCCTCTGGGGCAGAAGAAGGAGTTGGGCATTGCAGTCAAGGCTCTCTCTGCTACTGCTTTTAAACTGCTCACTCTTGCACCAGTAAGGTGCAAGGGGGATGAGGGCTGGAGGAGAGGATGCTGCTGGAGAAGCAAGGACAAGTCAGGCAGACTTCTAGAAAACTTGAGATTTCATGTTCCTTTACATTCAGGCCATAGTCCAAAACCTTCTGAAACAGTAGCAGTAAAGGTCCCTGCTAAATCCAGAAGAAATTCCCAACACACACTTAATGAATTTTTAATTCTTGTATGGATTCTATTTAGCCAGGTGAAAATTACAGATAACCCAAACTAAAAACCTCTTTGAAATATGCCTGTTTAATTTTTTTCAGTCAGTTGACACTGTTCTTTTCATGTAGTGCTCATTGTGAAATAGTTTCTCTAGGCTTCTGAACCAAATTAACTGGGTAAGTAAAGGTGGGTCAGTCCTCATCCTTGTACCACTGGCTGCTTAAATCTTGCCTTTTTGAGCTTGGAATATCCTGCTTTTCTGCTTTTGGAGGAAATTGATCTGGGCAAGAAAGCTAACTCAGATTAATCAAGTAACATCTATAATATATGTGTGTGTGCATGTGTGTGTCTGTTTGTTGAAACTGTATGTTAACACAAGAAAAAGTACTAGGTACAGGCAGATTTTCCAAGTGGCCTGTGACAGGAAAATCTGAGCTGAAGGTGTTTCAAGGTGGGAATCTACTGATAAGAAAGGCTGGTTTTGTTTAAAGCAATAAAAGTTTAGAAACTGTCAGTGCAGCGTTTGGACTGCATTAAAAGGAATATTCTCTGGCACTCTGTTCATTGAAATTCACAAGAAAAAGAGGGATATGGAAGTAAATAGGTCTTAGTATTAGTAGACCTTTTCAAGATGCTTCAAAAAGCAACTAAGTCATTGTCTTACTTTATTTTCATATGTCAGTTCATATAGTCCTTAATATGATAGGATGCTGAAGCTATGTATGAACATGTAACAGATATGAGTTTTTAATGAACATTATGAGAGAGACTCTAATACCCTTATTTTCAAGTTTTTTTAATCCTCCTGGATGCTTTAACACTCTCATAAATGCTTTTTTTTAGTGGTAAAAAAATGTAGTGCTCAGTGTGAAACACCACAATCTAGTTCTCATTGAGTTGAGCACCAAATAATTTTCTTGTTGTGGAATTTCCCTGACATTAGAAACTGATTACTAAAATGATTCATGACCTAGAAAAATGCATTTTCCTTCAGCTAACTGTGAATTTCCTTTGTAGATGACACCAAGATAGCACTGCACCTAAAAGATAATGGAGGTAAGAGATATTTTTTGGTCTGTAAATAGTGTCAGTATTTTGTCAAATTATTCCCCACTGAATGTCATTAATCAAAATCAGATTGTAGAAACAGTTTTTACTAGACTCTCAAGGGACTCCAGCATCCCACATCTCTGTGGAAGATAAGTAGGGCAAATAAGTTTAGGAACTGCTTAGGAAACTAAACATTTACAACGCTTCTTATAATTCTATAATACAAGAGCAGGTTCAATTATGGACATATTAAGTAAATTTTAATTGTACTAATACAGTTATTGACTAGTAATGCAGTATTAATACAGTTATTGACTATAATAATGCAGTTTTATTTAACTGTATTAAGAGAGTATATGGTGCTAGTTGTAAATAATAATACTGTGCTATAAAGTCATTCATAGTAGTGAATTATTACATGACATTTTGTTAATAAGCATACCCATTTTATATCTATGTCTGTGCTAATAGAGATCCTACATTTCTCCATGCACATTCCCTGTGCAAGTTAGTAAGATCACCTTGTCATACCAATAAAAGCCCCTGTTAAATGAGGCTCTGCAGGGGACTGCTTTTGTCATCTTCTTTGTGAGTGCAAGGACTGAGACCTGAAGTTTGCTCCTTCTCCCTTTGAAGTGGATGAGAATTCCCCTATTAGAATAGGACTGAGTTGTTAAACATCACCTGCGCCTGTGTTCATTGCCAAAGTAGAGCTTGCTGAGGTGGAAAGGAAGATGTGTGTTCATTTCTGAAGGCTTCAGAATGGTCTATGAAAGCAGAAGATGATTTGCTGAGCAAATTTAAATAAATCATATTTCCACTGATATAAAGGGGAATCTTATTAGCTCTGATTGCCTTTCCAAGCAGGGAGCACCAAGTTTCTCTCATGGGTCAAGGGAACAGGTAGCCAAGTGTGGCAGCATGAGCGAGTTAGACAGATGGTATCTAAGCCTGATACACTGGCCAGAGTCTCCCAGACATTTTCTTTTGGTTGTTTTACTGGGAAAGCTGCATTGCTTAAGGCAATCAGTGAGATGATAGTGCACAAGTGTAATACCTGATTGAGCTTCATTCTCAACAGCTTTATCCCACATAGGAATCTCTGATCTGTAACACAGCTTCTACCGCACTCTTACATGCAAAATTTACACCATTAACTTTCCCACTTTTTACATAAGACTCAGTCCACAGTTCTTGCACAGAAAGACAACTGATGTCTGTGGCATCGACAGTAGTGTTGACACTGATTCACATCTGCGTGCTCGCCTCCATGTTCCCAGAGTTGATTCCTGCTTGTTTCTGGACTTGAAAAGGTTTCACGTTTTTTGCTGGAATCCACTTAAGTCGTGCACCTGTTAAGACACAAGCATACCGTTTGCCCTAGGTTATTAGTTGAAATGGACTTTCAATTTTCCCTGTCTCTGGATTTCTGATCTAAACCAAAGGGTTTGCCTTTGCCTATATGGTGTTGGAAAATGTCTAATTATAAGCAAATTCAATTCTGCAAAAAAAACTGTTTTTAAAAAATTCAAAACGTACAGCACTTTATTCAAGCGCATTTGAGGCATAGCCTCTGCCCCCTTTTTTTGTTTAACCAAAAGGGGATTTTAAAGCTTGGTGTGTTCTTTCAATAATTGCTTACCCTGTAGGAGAATGAGGAATACCAAAGGAGTGACATGCACCCTAACTCATTAAGAATTTATGTAGCTCTTTTGCTATATAAGCTAGACTATTGTTTGTTTTTATCTTTTAATGATGCAAATGCTTGCAGAAAATGCTGACATGCATGTTTCACTATTTCTCCTGTGTGCAGGGAAGCAAAAACCGCATTGGAAAATGTATCCACTGGCAGATGGATATTTTTATATTTTCCAAAAAATGAGTATTTGGCATTTGCCATTCTGTCAAGAGCCTTTTGAGCCTCAGGAGTAAGAGTCCTGGGAGACATGATGTCAGAGTCTCCTCTTAGCAAGTCAAAAACTGAAGCAAGTCCATCATTGGTGTTCTCCAACTCTATCCTGTTTGAATTTATTGTTCCTAAAAGCTACTGTAGATCCTGCAGATTGTTGAAGCAGGTTCTAAGCGCCATACCTTGCGCAGTGATTCGGTACTCTTGTATCCTTTGCAGACTCAGGGTAAAATCTTCAGATGTATCCAAATTTTCTACACCTGAAGCATGGCCTTCTTGAGGGTTCTGCTGCCATTACTTCTGAAGTTACTTCATTGTAGATCTGAACGAAGTGCTGCTACTTGCTCTTTAAGAAGTTTTCCAAGTTCTTGTCCAAAAGCATTTGCTTGGACTGCTGCAACATGCTGAGGTGTGCCCACCTTACTGCTTGCTTCTATCATTTCAGCTATGGTTGCATGACCAGGTATAGCACTGATTATACATTTGCACTCTGCATTAGCATTTGCAAAAGCAAGACCTTGTAGCAGATGTGGTTTTGCCACTTCATCACTGACTTGTCTGTCCAAGGCTTGCTTTAGACGATTGACGAATGAGGTAAAAGTTTCAGCAATACCTTGCTTCACTTCTGTGTAAATGCCTTCTAGGGTTCCAGTTGGTGGAATTTGTAAGATTGCTGTTTGCTCTGCTTCTTTGATATCTATAAGTATATCTCGAGGCAAAACCACTGCCTGATCTTCAGATCTAGCATGAGGTTCATCACCAGCCAATTGCTCTAATGTGAGAGCTGCATGTGGTCCTCCTGCGTATTTTTCTCTCAGTTCACAAAGTGCTCTTCTCCATCTTGCATCCCATAGCAGGAGTTGTGCATCTGTAAAAATTGTCGAGGCAATACTTCTACAGTCAAAAGGTACCAAATCATAATTGTTAAATGTGCCTCTCAAAAGTTGTTTGATATGGACTTCCCAGTCCACGATTCTTTACTGCATCCATTAAATCTTTGATAACTTGATGGTCCATAGGTTGCCATACAGGAGGATTTTGATTTTGTCTGGTATACGTAACCGGCATTACAATACTATCTGTTTCGGCCATATTAAAATCTCTGTCTTTGAGTCCTTTTTTCCTAATACTTGACCATTCTGTTATAGCAGACGTATCTCTTGAAACATATTTGTCAGGTGAAACCATGTCCATACCAGCATTTCATGAACTTGTAGCTTGATTGGACTGCAGGTGTGCAGGTTCTTCTTCACCGAAGAATCCATGCATTCCATCTTCTTCTCCCCCTCCTGGATGAGGAATAGGGGATGGGCACAGGCAAAGAACAGGGCAGCTCAGAGGAAGAAACTGGGGTCAGCCCTGATCTGGTGACCTTCAGCTGAGTCTGCAGCAATGAGGCAGACCCAGGGTCAAGGCAGGAAGACAGGCTGGCAAGGCAGGAAGGGAACAGCAAGGTGGCAAAGTGGCATAGCTGCCAACAGCTCAGGAAGGACCAGAGGAAGCATCTCCCATCAGTGGTCCAAGAGAAGGTGAGATGATGAACCAGGTCTACACAGGGATTCTGCAGCAGCAAAAGGATAAACAGCTCCAAGGCCCATCCAAGGAGGCATGGTCCATGGACAGGACTGGAGACAAGCTCCTTCGGTGTTGGTCCAGGATGCAACATCAGAGATGGGACTGAATATAGATTTATCTACAACATAGCTTAGGTTTGGACCTAGAGTTTACATGGAGACCCCAACATCACAGGCAGAGGTCCCACATACAGCAGTCCATAACAGCTGAGATATAGCAGTTTCTCAGGACCCTCGCAGAGAATTATTCAAGTTTTGAAAAAACAGAGTGCAGCTGCCACTTAGCTTGTTGGTCTGTTTTGCTCTCATTTGTTTTTCAGTCATATTCAGCCATTATTTTCTCCTTCCCTCAAACTGGAGATCTGTTCACTGCACAGGGGGCAGTTGTCATCCTCTTCCTTGCCAGTCTCCCCTCTGTCATTTTGCTGTCACTAACCACAGCAAGGCTGGTCACATGCTGTATTGGCCATTTAATTGTCCATTTGTTGGCAGTGGTGTTGTTTGACATTGCTTTGACACATAAGTGATCCCTTGGAATAAGGTGATCTGTAAACTCAGGGTGGTGCTTTTAGGCATTTTGTCTATGAAAATGTCCCTGAAACTTTCTTTCTCTCTTCAAATCAAATTGCTTTTTATTTTATTGTGAAAAGTGCTTCAGTGCCCTTAGAGGTCAATAGTCAGCACTTCATTCTCCTGTTCCATGTCTGCTCTGTACAGGAGGCGTATTCCTGGCTGAACTGTGCCCACACCCTGCCCTGTGAGCCAACGCTCTATGGCAGGTGGCTGACCCAGGACCAGGCAGCTCTCCATCATGAGCATCTCATACACAGCTCAAAACAGTATGCTGTTATATGAAAAACAATTCCAAAAGTGGGGTTTAGAAAACACGTCCAAGTTTCTTTCAGTTTAGGAATTGCAACAGGATTATTTTTTCACTTGTTTATTCTGTGCCCAAGATCTGAAAAGAAAATCTCTTTAAAAGTGTTGAATCCTAGAGCTAGAGATGGATGGCTGTGGCCTACTTGGTAGGTGAGGTGTAGGGTTTGAGGCATCAGTTATATATAGAAAGTTCATTTCCACGGAGAAATCTGCTGCATTTTAGGAGGACAAGCCAACACCTGATGTGATTATTCATTTTCCTTGAGCTGTTCCTTTTATTCTTGAAATTTAAAAAAAATGAAAGTTACTTCAAACAACACAAAAGCGAAGCAACACTCTAGGATTCCTCATTCACACAGTTAACGTAGCTTTTAATCTGAGAAGTTCTTTTTGATGAATCTTCAATTACGCATTGAATTTCCCAGTGTCCTCTAGATTAGACTCAGATAAAACCTCTGCAGCCGCAGGCACATGCTTTGATTCTCTGTGGTTTGTCAGCCTTTAATAAAGAGTAGATTATTCCAAGTCACAAATACAGGGTCTTTACTCTCTCACACTAAATCCTTTAAAACTCTAATGAAAGGGAACCCTTTATAATGGAAAACCAAAGATATATTTGATCAATGATTGCCTATAGTTTGATGTGTCCTTGGGTGACAGCAGTCAATATCTGGTTAGGTAGAACAAAAGGATTCCATAGAAATTCTGCATCTTACCTTTGTCTAGAACTTTTGAAATGAGATATTGTAAATTTAAATTTTTTGTTCTGGTCATACTGCTTTGACCTTTTAATTATACGAGAAAATCTTTTGCAGCTGTGCTGTAATCCATCCGCAATTTTGTGTCATATCTTAATACATTTCAAATTCGCTTGGTTTTGTTTCTTCTGCCTGCTCTCTATTTTTACAGACATAACAGATGCCTATTACATACATGCCTAAACCATTTTAAAACACAGCTGGCATGCCATCACAATTTTTGTTATATCTTGGTTCTCCTTAAAATAACAAGCATTTTATAAGTTCTAAGAGATGTCCAGCACTAAAAATGTACAAATTTTTTTTGTTATTAATTTTAGATTCTGTTGTTTTTTCATTTTCTTAAAATTTAACACAACTGACTTAAAAGCTTAAAAGCCTAATTTTTCATAAAAACTGTGAGAAATTGGCCATGGCTATCCCATAATGCAGTATTTTATTGTTGAGAACTCTCTGGTGGATGATTTAGATGATTGGCCAGCACATCTAGACATTTTATTTGACCTTTTTAGACACTATTGTGATTATTTGATTGCTATGAGTCACCCACAGTTCTTCAGCTTTAAAACTCAAAAGGAAAATCTGTGTCGGTAGGACAGCAGGTATCAAACAAATGCTACACTTGTCATTCATCCAGGTGTATGGAAATTTCTGTTTCAAAAAAAGGAAATCTGTGCAAAAAAAGAAAACCTGCCTGAGGAAGAAAGCTGTTCATTTATTTGTTAACAAGTTCATCCCAGCTTATGTAGTTCTAGGAAATGTCAGTATCATGCTATTTTTACTCTCATCTGGACATTTTCAAAGATGGTCTAGATACAACTAACAGGGATGTACTAACAGGATTAACAATTGTACTACATAGAGCTTAATTTGATTTTGAGATATTAGGAAAGTCAGTAAGAAATTACCAAAATGTAGACGAAGTTTTGGAAAAAAGGGTACTTTTATACACTTTATATATGGTGATAAACTTACCCAAGACTATTTTTTCCAATATATTTTTTTCTGTCTGGAAAGCTTCCATTAGTCATCTCTCTTCCTAATTTCTCTTAAAAATCACAGTCTGAGCTGTTCCAAATTATGGAGAAAACTTAGTCCTTTTTTTCTTGTGTATTCTGAACTCCAGCTGCAAGACGTTTAACCCCAGCCTGATAAGAGTCATATAAGTTATTTCTTTCTAATATGTTTACTTGCTAAATGATTCAGAAAATTAGAACTATTTCACCAAAGAAATAAGCCATTCTTTTAGACAAAACAAGTATTTTTTTTACATAAATGAAGTTATTATAACCCCACAGTCCAAAACCAAGTGATTCCACTTGACAAGTCACTATGAATTAGCTGAGTCTTCACCAATTTTAAAGTAAAACATAAGAAATTAAAAAATTATAAACGTAACCTTTGTGGTAGCTTAAAAATGTTTTAAAGTGGACTTTGTATAAGATAAGATTGACAGGATATGGCTTCGTTTTATTGGCAGAACTTAGCCCTAGCCACAGGAAATGATCTTCCAGAGGCTTCATCTCATCTGGTGTTAGCCAGGAAGCCACAAACTGTTCTTTTAGGCCTTTCTCCTAGCCAGTGGCAAGCAGTAGGCAAGAGGAAGTAATTAATGTCATGCTAAAAGACATGCCCAAACTGGGATATGTTACTCTATAGGGGTGCCAAACTCTACCAGCTACAGAGAAAAACTCTTTTTTACAGAGAAAAACTCTACCAGCTACAGAGAAAAATCTAAATTGCATACTAAGAATGGGCATCTTGTTCATAGGCACCCAAGGTTTCCTTAAATAAATTCTCTTCAGGGTGTCCTAGCTAATGTGTTTTGTTTCCATTCCTGTCCAGAAACCTGCAAGCCAGGATGCAGACCTTTTCTTCCACTCTTTTCTCATGAAAAAGAGAGGATTTAATCATATTAAGTATTTTATATCACATTAAAGAAGCATGATGTTAAAAAAACAGGTGTAGACGCTTCAACTTATGTCGATGTCTAGCGTACTAGTTTAGTTTCTCTTTGGTTTTCTAAGACAGCTATAAAATGATATATGGTATCCTACTCCTACAGTTGCCATGACTTTGCTGACTTTGTTACACATTTACACTTTGTTGACTTTGTACCAGATCAAAGGGTTAATGTGAAAACCCCATGTAGCTCTAAATGCAGATCTTAAGGAGGGCTACATGTAAAAAACTGGATAAACTTTTAAGAAAAGGCTGCTTTACTTAGTGTTTTATCTTATCATCTGCTCCTTTTGCTGTCACAGTACTATGGCAGTGTGACAGCTGGGGCACACAAAGATCCTGTAATCTTCTGTCTTTTTAACTTCCTATTCTACATGGAGTTAACCCAGTTTTGCAGTTAGTAGCCTCCTCCAATCTTCTCTACACTGCTTTGACATTGGTGTGCATCGGTTACTGTAATGAATGGGAAAAATGAAGGCCAGGTGAAGGAAGGCTAATAATGCTGTACATTTTGCATTGATATTGAAGTACCTGAAGTTGTTCTGTCTCCCAAAGGTGTGGTGGGTACTCTGGTGAGTAACTCTACAAGCATTAGACACAGGATTAAACAGGAACAGCCTGATTTACCTTATTGTCTTGTGTTTGCTTTCAGTAGGATTAAGAGGAGTCAATGGGGTGACACAATTGAAATTCTTATGAATAGCTAACTTTTTGCCCATCTGGATTTGAGTCAGCTACCTTTTCAGGCCAAATGGTGGGGTCCTTCATGGTACAATATTGAGCTTCATGATGCCAACTGTTCGATGCCACTAAGTATTGTAATGGCTTAAATGGTCTCAATCAGCTCAAACTAGAATTAGTACAGATGACAACTGTTGTAGCATTAGGTGATATTTTAGAGCAGAAGAATGAAAGCCCTTAGCTAGCATGTTTAGAGTACTGTCATCCTATAAACAGAGGGATTTGATTGTAATGTGCTCTCATCAATTTACTACGCTAAGCAGTTGATCAATCTTGGAGAGACTTACTGAGTTGCCCTGGGTCCTACAGAAAATTGATAGCAAAGCCAGACACTGAATTCTGATTTTGTGTGTTATAGTTCATAATATTCTCACTCAGAGACCACCTTTCATTTCTTACATGCAATTGGAAATCAATTTTTAAAGCATTAGCTGAGCCATAACTTTATAAATCATCATGAAACCAAGTAAAGCAATGGCTTAACCTCAAAATGTTAACAAATGCTAAGGGATTGAACCCACAAATCAAGAAAACCACATACCATTACTGTGAATAAGCTGAGAACTCCAGAGCATGCTGTTCCTAAAGGAGGTAGAGAGAAAATTTTTGTGGGGATTCCCTTGAGTCTCTGGAAAATCCTTCCAACTACACATTCCCTTATCCCCTACCACAGGTCATCAATCATCTTTTCAGGAATCTGCATTATGTACAGGGAAAAAGCTTGAGTTTGAGGAACCACATACCTGCCCCATAAAGCAAGGAGTCTCCAGGTAGATTCACATTCCAGATGTAAATGGAGACCCAGAAGAGGGGGAAAATCTGGTGGCTCTGTTGAGCTTACTGTACCTGTAACCCTGTGTGCTCAGCTGTACTAAACATTATATCCTCCCTCTTGGCAGGAGCCTATTAACTCAAACCCACAGTCACGCAAATAGGAGTGATGCAGTTTCCAGGCTAGAAATGACATATGTAATAGGGCTGGTGAGTGAACTTCATCTGTAGCTGCATGTTAATCCCAGATCATGCAGCAAGAGAAGGTTTCTGCACTTTGGCAGATCAAAAAGTATAAAATTCATTCTTCTGGCAAAAAAAGGGGAGAAAAGAACAAAGTTTAGTACTGAGTTGTCATCTTCAGGCTGATTGCTGCTATTTAAATCATCTATATCCCTGGCTTTGTGTGTCGGTCAGGAGGGTCAAATAAGGTATTTTTTTATCCCTTAATGATTCATGGGCATGTAAGTGAGTTTGCATTGGAGGTTCGACTCCAGTGGTGTTTTTCCAGATGGTCTTTTACCATCTAATCAAAATGCAAGAGTAAAAAGGAGCACCATGGTTTTTGGAGGGAGAAGCAAAATTTTATTTTCCAAGTCTACACAATGAAATTCTACTTTTTTGTCTGTTATTCCCCTTTTGTTTGACTTTATATAAAGGAAATTTTCTAGCCAGGAAGTACCAGAAGTTTGTCTATTTTTCTTCAGTTTTCCTGTAAAATATTTTGTATCTCTGCTCTCACAGACAGAGATAGTAATCTCTGGAAATTAAACTCTTTTCCATCTCAAATCATATAAGGTGTAAATGTGTGTATCACAATTTTGTTTTCTCATATATAAAACTATCACAGTGGAAACTTTTCATAAACCTTAAATTTAGATAATATAAAACAATTTATTTCATTATTTTGCAGACCTCAAGGGTTAATATGCAGTTATGAGAAAAATAATGTTGACAATGTATTCTCGATGTGTTTACAAACAGCAAGTAGCAGTTCGTAAACACTAAAAAGCAGTCTCTGTAGACACCTTTGTTCTGTTAAAGTCAGCATCACACTCCCTGTGTGCCATGGCAAGACAAGATTTTCATTACTTGAGTTTTTTTTTTCCTACTCCAAAAGAAGCTAGCCCAACAGCAACTGGAGACATACTACAGTTATTTTAAATCAAAGATATTATAGTCTTTATGTGTTTATCATGGAAACAATGAGAAAATTTTTATTGTGTTTTCACTTTTGTTTTTTAAACAACATTCCAGCAGCAGAACAGTTATTTCATGTTTGGATTATGTGCCTTTATATTAGGAAAAAAGAAGCTACTTGCTCTTTCCATCCAGTCATTCAGCACCTAATGAGAAGCAGACTGACCTTGGAGATATTAACAGGCTCCTTCTGCTTAAAAGTTTTATGCATTTAAGAGTTTGAGAAGGCATTATAAATATAGAGTAACAATTGCTTCTTGAGCATAAGAAAAGGAAAGTTTGGGGAAAGTTCCATTGAGAATAGTCCTTTTGGGAAAGGGTTGGTGATAAAACAAATAGCCTCCCATGGGTTTAGCCTTGCCTGGAACAACAGATGTGCTGTGATAATCTTAGTAAGATTTCTACACCTGAAAAAGTTTCCAAGACCTTGTTTTTTCATCTATTTCCCTTGCTGGCTTTTTAAAAGAACTGACAGTTGATTTTTGCAGCAAAGAGTATTTTCAATGTTGACAGCACTGTTTATTGTCTCTGTGCAAAGAGAGTGAAATCAATTTCTCATGAGTATTTGAGCCCTGGGGTCAATGGACTGAATTTCAATTATGGAAATTACAAGTTACTTAAACTTGTTGTAATTTAAGGAAAGCATTTCTTTTGTTTCATTATTTTTTGCATTTGGCGTTCTGCCCACTGCACTGATGTCCACCGAGAGCTCCACCCTCGATTAGCAGAAATCTGGGCAGGCAGTTGACACCTGTGATGTTTCAAAGAGATGATGTTCTAGTTTGCAAAGCTGGATGCTGAAAGCTGAGAAAATATCAGATCAAAAGGGATTAAATTGATGACTTTTTCAGAGTGGTTAGGACCTTTGCTGAAGTCCAGCATTTTTTAATATGCAGAATATGATGTTATGTCTTCAACTATAACATAGTAACAATACAAATTGCTCATTTAGTGCAAATCAGCCTGAAAATGGGTACAAATGACAAAATAGTTTTTGATGCACAAATGTGACATTGAAGTATAGAGTATGAAACTGTAAAAAAGACAATTATGAGACAAACAAGCTATGAATCCTCTACTCCTTTGAGGGAGCAGTTGCTTCTCAGTAGGGTGACTCACAACTAACTCTTCAGCAGTGGGAATAGTCCAGCCAAGAGGATGTACAATCAAGCAGGCCTTTTCTGATGGCCTTTCAATTCCTTAATTTCCATTTGTATGGCAATTTGAAATATATGTACAAGTACTAAATATTGTTGCAGTGCATGAACAGAAACTAAGACTGGTGTTTCTATTCATCTGTTCTCACTCTGAGTATTAATGGCTATGTCAAGTAAAAATTCTACTGTCTGAAAATAAGAGGAGCCTCATTTTGAGCCACCTTTCTTTCCTGTCTCCTCCATGAATTTTGCATCCTTTTTTATTTAGTGCTCTAACTACTAGGAAGTATTTTAATGACCCTTTGGGGGACAATTTTGAAAATTTGAAAATAGAACTTCCAGATTCTAGGTACTATCTCCTTTCCTCTAATTCAATATAAAGTATGGCCTGGGAATTTTCACTGTATGTAGTGTGCTAAAAAAAAAATTTAAAATTAATAAAATCAAACAGGGCTGACGCTACTTTTCTGTTTCAAAATCTCCTATACATTTGTGTGAACTAAGCTTCAAGAAAGCAAAGGAAATCCCCTTGTGGGATTTAGTCAGGGAGAAACCTGGTTCTTGGACCTGTTCATGCATAAACTCAAAATTCATGTCCAAAATCATTACAATTAAAACTGAAGTTCCTGTGTGAACATATACTCATGAACTTTTAAAAAGAAAGATACATTCAGGATTAGGCTGTACCTAAGTGGGGATCATGTTTGCAATTTTTTATTAAAATCATTAATGCTTCCCACACCCTAGTTAACTTCCCAGTTTATTGGGATCTTTTTTTTATCCTCTGATTCTGTTACTCAGGTCCTTAGTCCACAAAGTGTCACTGATGTTGTGGGCAAGAGTAGAGCAGTGCTGTGGGGTTTTGACTGTCTTGAATCAAGACTGAGGAAATATGGACAAAAACAAGGGATATGTACATGAATCCCTTCTTTGCCCCCAAAGATCCATAACTATTCCATGGAGTAATAGTCAGATACATGTCTTGGCTAAGATAATGCATCTTCATTTTCCCTTTCTCCCTATTGTTGCAATTGTGCCATGCAATCTGCTGGGTGACGAGCCATGCAGCCTTCCTTGGTCTGGTGAGAAATGTGCTGCCATACATGGATGCATGAGCTGTAACACTCACTCACATTAACTGCTCCTCTTTTTTGCCCCTCACACAAGGCATTTACCACTACCTGCATCAATATGCCTTTCTTCTATTATTTTCCAATTCTCTATTTTAACATGAGCATGGAGTGTTCTACTCCATTCAGATGAGTAGTAAAAGACCATGTACACTTATTGCTATTGTTGTTGTTATTGTTGTTTTTACTATTAATAACAATAATAGTGATTTGTTTGAAGTGATAATCATAACCCAATATCTGTCTTCAGAGAACAAATAAAAGTGAGTCCCTGACCTCAGAGAACATAACACTTTAAGACAACCAAATAGGTCAAAGGGATGGCACAGCAAAAAGGATGATTGCAGATATCAGTGATTTTCATTATAGCCAGCTTGCCAAACAAGCGTGGTAAGAGGAAATTTAAAAGTGGAAATGAAAGAAAATTTCTCCTAAGCAAGACCAGAGACAGGTGTCATATGGAGTAAGGCATGGAAGTGATTAGAAGGATTTCTAGAAAAGCAGAAAGCAGTGGGAATATCAGACTCACAGAGTATGCTGAGTTGGAAGGAACCCACAAAGACCATCAAGTCCAGCTCCTGGCCCCGCACTGAACCATCCCCAAGGGTCACAACATCTTCCCAAGAGCATTGTCCAAATGCCTCTTGAACTCTGTCAGGCCTGGTGCTGTGACCACTGCCCTGGGGTGAAGAACCCTTAGGAGGATAATGGAAGTTTGTGTTCCTCTACTGGTGTTTCTTAAACCTGGGACTTCTGAATGGCTCTTTTGCCTGCTGATGTGGGCAGACCAGTAATTCTTTTATGGAAGAGTATGATGAAGAACAAGCAGTTCTACAGGTATTGGTTGATATATTAAGAAACTTTTCCCCCAAAGCTTACGCTGTTGTTGAAAGACTTTCAGTCACTTATTTGGAAGCACTGCTGACAAGTTGCTTGTGTGACAGAGACAGCCCTCTTTTATCCTGACAGAAGCATAGCATGAGTGGCCTCCTGGTATCAATTTTAGTAAATGGATGGTCTTCTGTAATACTTTGGTATGATGAGTGTTCCATTCAGACCAAGATCAAAATATTGCAGGATCCATCTGTTGCGCTTTTGGCTCTCTGATTCAGTTGCAAAGAGTGGTTCCAAACTCTCCTACAAGCTAATGAATGAGGCTTTCAGAATATATTTAATAGCTAGACCTCACAAGGGTTTGTGGCATGTCTCAAATGGAATATTTAAAGAAAAATGCAATGTTAAAAATGTATTCAGTTGGTACTTTTTGTCTGTGAGACAATTGCAATAATTTTATAAAGAAACCAAAGCAAAATTTTTTATGAAAGTAATTAAGATCTTCAGACTGTACATTTTACATCCAAAAGAAAGGATGTTAATATTATTTATTGAAATAAAATCAGTGAAACCTTTGAAAGTCTTTTCATTAAGATTATGAGAGTATCCAGTTGTAGAAAAGAGACATCTAACATCTTTTTCCAACATGGGCTGTAGAAAATGAGGTCTATGTAACACAGAAAAAGCAAATGCTCAGTTGCCATCTGTGCAATGGAATGGGTAAGGCATAAGTTACTGTGCTAAGTGTGCTCTTTGTGCAGCTTCCACAGATGACAGTGCGGCGGAGAAGAAAAGTGGAACACTTCATGCCGGCTTAATTGTTGGCATTCTGGTCCTGGTCCTCATTGTGGCTGCAGCCATCCTCGTGACTGCCTACATGTACCATCATCCGACATCAGCAGCTAGTCTCTTCTTTATAGAGGTAAGACAAGAGTAACATGTTGTGTCACTAGTCCTGTCTCTTGGCTAGGGTATTTGGGGTCTCCAAAATAGCTCTTTCTTAACTAAGTCAGAAAGTATCTTTGTGTTCATACTGTAATCTTTGAAGAAATGTATTACAGCTGGTGATGGGTCAGTAGCTCTGACCGAGGAAGAGGTGACCGGTCTGGAGAGATGGTCCCAAAAGGAATCGCCTTCCCGAGGCCCGGTGTCTTCCCTCAGCTGCTGCCTAGGAGGGCCCTTGCAGAAGCTGTCAGCTCTTTAGTGATTATCAGCTCGTGGTGATTTCAGCTCAGCTCTGCAGGGCAGCCTCCAGGCCAGGCCACACCAGAGACGAGAGGCTCGTGTAGCTGTTCCACACAAGGCAGCTTTATTGTCCATACTCCGGCGAAGGGGAGCCAGGGACGAGCAACTCCGTCTCGCAGGGGCAGAGGGCTGGCTTTATAGGGATACAGGGGATGGATTCCAGGGGGTAAGGGCCAATGGGTTACAAAGGATCTGCATAGGGTCTCCTGAAGGATTCTGGGTGTGACCAAAGAAGTGGTTGTCTTTCCAGGGAGTCCTGCTGGCCGATTGTGCAATCTCCTTATCTCAGCAGACATCCCTCCAGGGCAGGGGCTGGGCATACCCTACAGAAATGGACCTTGTTTTGTTCTTAGCATATTGTTTTGTTCTTAGCGTGTTTATCACTCAGCTCCTTCAACTACCATTGCCATTACTTTTTTGCTTTTAGACAGGACATATATCTAGGAGATATATGTCAGATACCACACCACTTCTCTCTCCTATCCTTCATTTTCCTCACAACAACATTTTTTGTTACCTTTCCTGTGCACTGTCATTTTATTTCAGGACATACAGTTTTTCTATAATTTTCCTGGGGGGGAAGAAAAAGTATTCTTTCTTAATTCTACAGGAGAGCTGATTTATAGTAAGTTTTTGGCTGGAAACTTGTATTAGCTGTTCCTTACATCATTTAAAGGAATCTTTTAACACTTTGTCTCAAAGTGTGGAAAAATTATTTTCACTTGATTGTTAACATCTATCATTTCTTCTGCTCTTTTTATTAGTGTAGAGAGAAACCTAGTCTTTTAGACCATGATTCATCTGACCTATTTGAGACATCCTCTTAAAGATTAGATAAATTGATGTTTTTCTCCCTCAAATACCGATGGCTACCTTAGGTGCAGATACCTACATTGCAGATGCTGACATTTAGTCTGTTCAGCTCCGCTGTAAACGAAAACATGAGAAAGGAAAATTCTCCATAGGCGTTTCAGTCTACAAAAACCCATGAATACCTACACCTCCTTGTGGTTTCTTTTTCAACTCAGCAACATTCCTCTGCCTTGTGATAAGTATACATTTGCTGAACATGAAATAAAGAGGTGGCTGTTCATAAACCCTACTTGTAGTATTCCCTTACTATCAGAGCACAGATACTTACCACTGGACAACAGTGAAGGTGCAAAACCACTGGAAATGTCGCTAGGGACATACCTTAGGGGTTGCTTAGGTAAAAGCCTGGACCAGGAAGATGTAGACATTTATTCTTAGTGACAGCAATGAGAATTGAAGTGAGATATGAACATGAATGGAATGATTCATCTTTAACATCGTATTATAATAAATATTCTTCTTAGATGTAATAGTAGTGACAGAAGTCAAAATGAATTGTTTATCAGTATTCCTGCTCTAGTAATGTAACTGTGTTAGCCATCAGGGAACAGAATCCATATAATAGCACATAGTTTTCTCTCATGTTTATGAAGCATCTCAAGCCAGTTCATTATTGATGTAGACAAACAAAATTCCACTGAAGTCCTTGTATGAAAGAGAAGGTTTTGTCCCTTTCTTTTTTTCACAGATTAAATTTACACAGATTGAATTTCTATTCTTTCACTCTAGTAAAAGCAAGTTTCTTGCCTGTCATGATGTGATGGAAAAGGCTAAATAAATTGCAACACCACTTTTTAAGAAGAAGAGAAGAATACCAAATTACAATACACTTTTTTTGTTGCTGTTGTTGTTGTTCTAAATGTAGTAAGGGCATGTTAATTTATTTCTTTCATTGATATCATACTCATCATGCAAATAGAGGTGCCTTAATCAGTGTTGTTAAACTCATTCCACCGAATTTAATCTTTAGGTGCCATTAATCAATCTATTATTCTATTATTAATCAAAGCTAAAATGTCTTTTAGCAAGAAATGTAGTCATTTAGAATAAGTAAAAAAACATAAGCTTTCTGTATAAAATGAAGGAGAAATCAGTCAAAATAAAATTTATGCAAAACAGGGTATAACCTACATTCTCTATTGGTTACTAGGATAATTGTGGTACTTGTGAAGAATCAGCATTAGCAAGAATTTTTAAAAGTACTAGTCATCAAGGGGTGGCCTTTCCCTGTCAGTTGTACAAACACTGATGTAGTGGGAAAATCACAAGGGAGGGAATAGGGGTTAAATGTATTTCAGAACACTTACACAAATTTCAAAACTTGAAAACCATTTTTGGTATCATAAACCTAGAACAGAACAAGGTAATCCATTCTGGAAATTAAATTGCTTTTAATAAGTTTAATAATTTAATTTTCAAAGAAAAAAGTCATTTGATCAATTAAAAAATAATAAGTAGAATTTATTATTCTTATATTTATCTGATCAATAGGATTTACACATTTCCAATGCAAAGAAGAAAATATCTTCTCAAACTTGCTTTTTTGAAAATTACGTACAAAAGACTAATCAGGCAAAACTGGTACAAATAGGCCAGTGTTACAAGAAATCATTCTTTATTGCATTTGTGCAATTGAAAAATATTTGAGTAAACTGTTACAGATAACATGACAGCCCACATACCACAAGAGACAAGCTGCATTATTTATGGAAAATGAATGAAATATGGATCTGATGTTACAAACATTGGCTTGGTCATGAAATGAGGACAAGCACATAAATATTTCAGAAAATAATACTGTTTTCTATGAGTCTCTTGATTAATAAGCACATTGCACAATTAAAACAAGATGTGACAGATGGACAGGCAGATCCCTCCTGCAGTTGTCTAAAAAATTACAAGTACACTATAGTCTGCCATCAAGTCTTCAAGTCAAATCAAGATCTGCATCAGTTTATCTATCATTAGTAATTAATATAACTCTAAGGCTGGCCAAAAGAAGGAACAGGAACCTGGTGCATTTGTGTTTATTTTTAAAGAAGTTACTTTATGGAGGAATCATATAGACATTAAACATAACATTCATTCAAAACTCTAGTATAATTAATAGAGAAACTTCCTTTTGCATCTAAGATAATGTCATGATTTGGTAGGTGAAATGTCATTTTCAATCAGATTTTGTTGGGTTTTTTAGGCTAAGGGCTGTGTAAGGAATTTTTAATTGATTAGTTTTACAATCATGACTGGTTTCTGAATAAAGAACAGTATATTAAACTGACCCTGTATCTGAGGCTTTAAGTCTCTTTCTACCTTGTGTTCTCTGCAGATATCACCTAATATTCACTTACCTCCTCACTCAGGTTCTCACACAGCTCATCTTGAATCCAACTCATGTCATGTAGTGAGCTCTCCCAGATAAGAATAAATACACCCACACTTTGTCTGTGCTGTTTACCCTTGCATTGATAAAAGCAATCTCTTGTGGCACCTCTGAACACCATTAAATGATATCCTGAGTGCACTAGTTGGTTTAAATAAGCAATAAACACAAGCTAAGGAAAATACCATTTATTACAAAAACCCTTGTCTTAGAACATAGTAACATTATTCTATTACTTTTTTACCCTTTAAGTCTGAAGAAAATGCTTCCCTAGGGGGTTTTGTTCATACCTGTTGAGCAGAACATGCATGTGCAGCTCCACCTGGAACAAAGAGTTTGAGAAGTCTTAAATGCCAGTGCTATTCAATTTGCCTATGGTAGTGTTGAATTTTAATACCATCCGAACAGTTCAACATATTTTAAAAAAAGTTCCACTTTTTGTTAAGTGTGTAGAAGATTCAAATCAAATACACTGTTTTCCTGTTACTTCCAGCCTCCACACTGTTCAACATGTGTTTCATTGTTTAGGTTGGACACTTCTGTGGTGGCCTAAAGTCAGAATAAATTATCAGCTGTTAAACTCAAGGGAGCTTCAGTCAAAGTTCCAATGAATGCAGGCTCTTCCTAAGAGCTAAGAGTAAATATTGACTAAAGATTAGCTTGCAGAGTGACAGAAGAGATGTTGCATGCTTTGGTTTTCTATTTGCTTATCGTTAACCTTGCAGTATTTCCTCTCCATTGAATTTCATTTAGTTGCCAATGGTTTCCTCTCCTTAATCACCTTGAGGAATCCTGTATGTCTTGAGTATATTTTGAGCTGATTTGGACTGATTTTTGTAAAGTAGGATACCTGTCAAATAATGTTCTTCATGACTTTCTCAACAAAGTTTATGTCAGAAATCTAGCTATAACATATATAACTACACACTAGCTATAGCACAATTAAAAAGTGATTGATTTATTTACTAACCTATGTAATATACTTGCATTCAGGATGCGAGGTTTGATGGCCAAGAAGCAAATTACAATGTCCTGAATGTCGTGGATTGCTTACCTGTGATACTCCCCATAGCACATGTGATCTAAATGTCTGGTGCTCAATGTAAAGAGGAGTAAAGAAATTCCCAGCTGAGTCAGATGGATTTGCTCAGATTTCAATGAGTTGTGGGAGAAATTGCAGCTTTAGTTTTATATTTTAATTCTTCCTTTCTTTTCCCTCATGTTCTTTCTTTTTCCTATATTTTTAACCTCTAATTATTTACGTATGTGTTTGTACTTGGGCACTGAGAGCAATTAATGTCAAGGGATATTTAGCAAATTGAAAAACAAGGTATAAGTCCAACTACTTTTTATTCAGTTGTCTTTTGCATGTTTGCATCCAGTTATCTGTGGACAGAAGGGTTGCACATGACACAAGAAGTTTTCACTTGTGTTTTTCTTACCTTCCTTCCTTATATTGTGATCCAAAGTCCTTTTAAGGACTTAAATTTACTTCAGCTGTCATCATAGTGCTCTGCCATTGGAGATCAAAGGCAATATGATCTGGCCACAGCTGAGAGGTGAAACCTGGTGGGATGAGTCCTGTGCCTGGAGTGCCTTGTTGGATGTTTACAGGCTCTTCAGGAGGGACGGGCACGGCAGGAGAGGTGCAGGGGTGGCACTGTATGTAACAGAAGGGGTAGAATGTATGGAGCTCACAGCTGGCAATGGTGCAGTTGAGAGCCTCTGGATAAGAATCAAGGAACAAACAAATAATGCAGATGCCATCGTGGGAGTCTATAGACCTCCTGGCCAGGACAATGATGAATTAATCTTTGAGGAACTAAGGGGCACTTCCAAGTCAACTGACCTTGTCCTTATGGGAGACTTCGGCTTGCCAGAAATTAACTGGGAACACAACACAGCTGTACAACCCGGGCCAGAAGATTCCTAAAAAACTTGGATCACAACGTTACGGAACAGGTCCTAAGGGAGCCAGCTCAGAAAAATGCCCTCCTTGGTCTCCCAGTTGTCAAAAGAGTGGATCTTGTGAGCAAGTGGAGATTGGCAGCCATCTTGTCCACAGTGACCACGAAGCAATCAAGTTTAAAATCTTGTTAAGAGGAGGAAAAGTGCCAAAATCTGAACTCTGCATCTGAGGAGAGCAGACCTCAGACTGCTCAGGGAATTAGTGAGTAAGATCCCCATGGAAAGTATTTTTGCAAGTGCTGGGGTCCATCAGTGCTGGTCACTTTTTTTAATCACCTCCTAAGAGCTGAAGAGCAGGCAATTCCCAAATGTCGAAAGTCAAGCAGACAAGGCAGAAGACCAGCTTGGCTGAACAGGAATCTTCTCTTGGAAATAAGGTAAAAAAGGAAGGTGTGCTTCCACTTGCCAGTGGAAACAAGGTCAGGTGACATGGGAAAAACACAGATCTGCTGTTGGCCACTGTAGGAAGAAAATTCATGTGGCCTAACTCAGCTGGAGTTGGAGCCAACCAGAACTGCGGGGGACAATAAACAGAGTTTTCTCAAATATATTAATGGCAACAGGCAGTGTAAAAACAACATTGTCCCATTACAGGATGGGGATGATCTCCTCACAAACCAGGACAGAGACAAGGCAGAGCTGTTTAACACATTCTTTGCCTCTGTCTTCAACAAGGATGACGGACCAAGGGTGCCCTGAGCTGGAGGACCATGACTGCGAGAATGATCAACTCCCAGTCAAACCTGAAATTGTGCAGGATCTGCTTCTCCAGCTGGATCCCTATAAATCTATAAGGCCTAATGGGATTCATCCAGGAATCATCAAAGAGCCGGATGATGTCATCACAGAACCTCTCTCGATGATTTTTGAGCAGTCTTGGGAATCCAGAGAAGTCCCAGCTGACTGGAAGCTGGTGTACGCTCTCTGAACTTTCAAGAAGGGCAAGAAGGAGGACCCTGTAAACTACAGGCCTGTCAGTCTCACTTCACTGCCTGATAAAGTTACAGAGGAGATTATTCTGGGAGGTTTTGAAAAACACCTGAAAGACAACACAGTCACTGGTCACAGCCAGCACGGCTTCATGAGAGGAAAGTTCTGCTTATCAAAACTGATTTATGACAAGGTAACCCAACTGGTTGATCAAGGGAAGCCACTTGATGCGATGTTTCTGGATTTCAGTAAAGCTTTCCATGCTGTCTCTCACAGTGTCCTTCTGCACAAGATGTCCAGCTCACATGTGGATAAACACATCATGTGGGGGGTGAGCAACTGGCTCATGGGTTGGGCACAAAGGGTTACAGTGAATGGGGTGGCGTCAGACTGGAGTGGAGGCCTGTCATTAGTGGGGTTCCACAGATTGTGGTAACAAGGATTTTGGGTAAGAGGAGAGCACAAACCAAAAAACCTTTTCTAAAGCAGCAAGGAAGAGACAGTACTGAGGCCAGTAAATAAATAAAGCTGAGAATGAGAAACAAAACACAAAGAAGCTACAGAGAACATACTCCCTGGGTTTGGTATCATCTGCATCTGCTCTGGGGTCAGGGAGGACAATCCCATATGGGAGCAGAGAAAAATCTCAGACCATAAAGATTATAATGCAAAAGGAAAGGCATAAATGGCAGCCAGGAGGGCCAAGCGTGTCCTGGGGGGCATCAGGCACAGCATCACCAGCCGGGCAAGGGAGGGGATTGTCCTGCTCTGCTCTGCACTGGGGTGGCCTCACCTCGAGTGCTGGGGGCAGCTTTGGGTGCCACAATATAAAAAAGATATTAAACTATTAGAGAGTGTCCAAAGGAGGGCCACAAGGATGGTGGCTGAGGTCACTTGGTCTGTTCAGCCTGGAGGAGACTGAGGAGAGATGTCTGGAGCCTACAACTTCCTCATGAGGGGAAGAGGAGGGTCAGGCACTGATCTCTTTTCTGTGGTGACCAGTGACAGGACCTGAGGGAATGGCATGAGATTGTGCCAGGAGACATTTAGGTTGGAAAAGGTTCTTCACCCAGAGGGTGGTTGAGCACTGGAACAGCTGCCCAGAGAAGTGGTCACAGCACCAAGCCTGACAGAGCTCAAGGAGAATTTGGACAATACTCACAGGCACATGGTGTGAATCCTGGGGATGGTCCTGTGCAGAGCCAGGAGTTGGACTCAATGGTCCTTGTGGGTCCCTTCCAACTCAGCAGATTCCGCGATTCTGTGATATGAACGTAAGGAGTGAGACATTGGGATGTCTCTTACCAGATGGACACAATGATACCATTGCCAATCATGATTACAGGAGGCTTGACAGCAGCTGAATAAATTTTACTTTAGCAATTCTCTGGAAGTAAGGGATTTTAAGGAGTCTAAACTGACATTGCAATTAGGACTTCTTAACCTCAGGCAAAAATGCCTTTCTTTTGTACTCAGCTTATAGGTACAAAACTTATTAACATATGTGGACTCTGAAGCTGTAAGAACATGAGTGAATTCAGAGCTTACGTATTAGCATCTGTGTATGTATTAATAGTAGTTAATATGTCTCACACTGAAGAGCAGTGTGGGTGTTTGTGGTTAAAAAATACCACTCTTTTGAGTTGAGGTCCTATTTTGAAGGTCACAGCTTTTGCCTTCATGTTCACACCCTCATTGGAGGTATTCTAGAGCTTTAGTTTGCTGGTTCATCTGCTTAGAAACATACATGTACTCTTAAACACACACATCACACACATGCACGTACCTATGTCTTTTTTAGTTGTTTGTTTTACTTCATCTTGGATGTTTAAGATGGATAATTTCTGGAATCTGTTTAAATGGCCACACAGGGAGTTGAACTGGTGCTATTGAGCCAGGGAGTGACCTTCCGGAAAAAGACAGGGAGGGAGGAAGAAACAAACAGCTGCAGATCTTCAGCAAATAAATAATAGTGTGTGATGAGAGCCTGAAGGATGCGCCTTGACTCCTCTTGATTTAACTTAAATTTTATCTTTGCTAGTAAATTAAATAAGGCTGGGACTGTTTTTGTAACATAAAGACCAACCAGCATGAAAGGATCTGCATTCCTGTCATTTAACTCTGCCTCACTTAAAGCTGACAGTATGTACACTATAAACATGAACTGAGGATGATTTCTGAATACTGAGCCCTAGCTGGGGTGGTCTGAGAAAGCACTAATTATTGGGGGTTTTTTAATTATGAGTTGTATAGGGGATTGTATTTTGGTATGTGGAAACATTCACTGGCACACATATCTAGCAGTAGATTTTCTTCAGATTTTGACCTTCTGCTCATCCCCTGTCTGCTTAGGGGAAGGAAATAATACTAGAAAATAATTTAAAATGCTGGAGACAGTTCTTGGTGTTTTAGAGCTCAGGAAATTATTGGACATTTCTGGCTCACCATTACACTTCTCTGTTTATAACAGCACGTCACAAATAAGAGCCAGATTTAACATCCAGCCATGTTTTCCATGCACCATTTCCAGGTTTCTGCATTAATGTCAGAAATGCAGTGTATGTCTTCAAACAAATGAGAAATAACTAGGAGACAGATTTAAAAAAAAAGGGTTTTTTTAAAAATAATTCTATCCTCAGCTGTCTAAGACAGCTGATGGAGGTCACACAGCTCTGTTCTTTTCTTCTGGGATATGGCCCATTGTTTTTTACAGGGGATTATGCTTTTAGTTTGAAATAGGCTTCATATGGTCATCAATTAGTTTTTGTCTGGAAGTTCAGGCTGAATTGCATTTCATGGAGATGATGATTAAAAAGAAGAGAACAGGTATCATTTTTCTCTTCTTTCAAAGTCCTGCAGTGTCCTGGCATTTGGAGTATTGTCATTGATCTCACTGTCATTGCCTAGTCCTGATAGTAAAGTTATTTTTTCCAAAGCTTATCCAGCTTAGCAGGAACCAGCAGTTCAGCAAGGGAAACCTAAATCGACCACAAGGGAGAAGCACTAAAATAAATAATCAACACTGACAATAAAAGTCAAAGGTGTAGAGGAAGGAGGCATTCTGTTTCTCGTCCTTCAGCAGCCAGCTCCTCAGATGAACATAAGACTGCAGAAATAGTTATAAAAAGATGTTTTAAATCTCAAAAAGATACTTTAAGCAAGTGCTTCTATTGAAAAGAAAAATAAATGTAGCCAGTAAATGATTCTAATGAATCTTAAGTCAGAAGCAATCCTTATTTGAGAACAGTTTCTTCAAAATAAGAGTTTAATATGATGTCAGGCAATTGATCTTTTCTTATTCCTGGAAATATATATCAGAAGTATAGTTTCAGATATTTGTAGCCTCTTCCACTTCTGACTGTGATTTGCCAAATAAATTGGGTGCTTCTAGAAGAGATTAAAACTGATGCACAAGTTTCAGGTAACTTTGAGCACAAAAATACATGTAATGGACAAGGTAATTGGTAACAGAAAGATCTTCACATCTCACAAGAAACCAAAGGCCTGACAACCAAGGTAGGTTAACAAGTACTTAGACTAATGGGTCTTGAATAGTATCAGATTAACATTTAGTCATTTAGTCATTTAGTAAGACCTTACTATATGTTGTTTTGTTCCCTTTTTCTTAATCTCTTTTAGTAAGTCATAATAGCTTTTCTGAAGTTTTGACAATAAATCCAGAATTTGGATAGCTCCATATTTGCATATTTCCGTATCATCAGAGTTAAACAGGCCTTCTTGACAAAGTGTGATTAAAGAGTACAGCTTTTAAATAGATTTAAATGTGTTTATACCCCTGAATTAGACAAAGAAATTGGCATCAGTGGAAATGTAAGATGCAGCCCTTCATTAGAGACAGTGAACCAGTCCTCTGGAAGTTTGAAAGATTGAAATATAGAAAAAAAATCGATACAGAAGACAAAGTTGTGTCGGAGCATTCAGTCTAAAATATGCTCAATAACTTCAGCTTTTGTGTAGTTTAGTGGGAAATCAAGTTTACAAGGGCGCTCTGGAGAGTCAACACTTGGAAAGATTGACCTTCTCATGCTAAGTCAAGTATTTATACTCATGTAAATTCAGTTTGAAAAAAGAGTGTGCACATGTCTTGATGAAACCCACTGTTCAAGTTTACTGCTGAATGGGAATGAAGAGCTGATCAATGCACAAGCACTATGGGATTTTATGCTGTTTGAAATATACAAAGAAACTTTTGATAGTGTTTCAGAAATCTTTCAGAACAAAATGTGTGTGGCAGGGTTGAGGAAATGACAGAGGGGCAGATATTTCATTACTGTTTCCCTTCACTGCTCTTCTGACATTGCAGATCTGTACAGAATTGTTCTCATTCCATTTTTGTGTACTCAGGGAAGGACAGAATAAGGATGGGACAGGGATAATAGAGGCTAGGATGTAAGAATATCAAATATGTAATACCTGTTGCCAAGTTCCTTCTGTCCTTTACTGGTAGAAACTTGTCTTCATGCAGATGTGTGAAAGGAAATGTAAAAGCTTATAATTGCTGCAGCTAAAAAAATATACATTATTAAAATTGCTTTTGATGAATTACCATCTCAGATGAAAACTGTTAAGTGGCATAAATTTTAGAGATTGTGATAATGTCAGCATCAAAAACTCTCAGGAGCAGGGCATCAGTCTTCAGATACCAGTATTTCAACACAACTTTATACAACTGTCCATCCTCCTGTAACTGATCTTGTGGTATTGGTTACTGTT
>NW_008239547.1:549230-553879 GCF_000691975.1 Corvus brachyrhynchos
GACTATAACAGTGGAAACCATGTTCAGATCATAACAACTGAGTTTTATTTAGACTATATTCAATTAACTGCACTCAGAGATCTATCAAACCTTTTTTTTAACATGTCTAAAGGAGATAATATGATTTTCATGGATAAAGGAGGCCCTCTAAGGCTCAAAATTCCCTCTTGTTGAAAGATGACAAAAGAAGAAACTGGTCAAAAAGAAGAAAACACTTGGAGACCTTTCCATGCAACAAGAGTGGGCAGTCACCCCAGTTTCTACTCTTTAGTTTTAATAGGTGGAATCCCCTCTGTTTTTCCCTCAGAAGTAAGGCAAATGGTATAAATTCTGCCTCTACTGCAAGATGGATGTAAATATATTTATTTTAGTCTTTGTATTGCTGCAGGAAGTCAAACATTCTGCACAGCCACCAGCTATGGTATAGAGAGACATAATGTAGGAAACAAAAAATGTAGACCTCATTTTCCATGAATTGTCCAACTGCTAGATTTTTTTTTTCCTTTTATCTTACTGATCTTCAATAGGAACTAACTTTTTTAATGTGTATCATAAATTATTTTCCTGCATCTCAACATGTTTTTTCTGCATCCTGGTCATGTAGGGTCTCAAGTGCTTTTCTCTTAATTTCATTGCTTAAAATAGTGAACTCAAGGAAGCTTCAGTCCCATGAAAAAAATGCTAGTCCTGTTTGCCTGCTTTGTAATACACTGAAGGGAAGCAGGAGTTAGAATTCTCCAGTCACAGATCAGAGGATTTCCTTTAAGTATTCTAATTCCAGAGGAAGAAATATATTTATTCCTGCTAAAATTGGGAATTAATTAATTAAATACCCAGTTTGCTTTCTTCCAGTTTGTTTTGGGTTTGGTGGGGATTTTTGATGTATTTTGTTGGCTGGTCTGTTTGGGAGTAGGGGTTTTTTCTGTTTTCTCATTAGTCTTCACAGAGAACAAAGAGGAAGAACGCATTAGGTATTTCCTGAGCTGCTTCAGTAACTGAAGGAACTTTGTAGCTCTCAATATCTATCAAGTTACTTTTGTTTTATTCAATTAAAGGTGAAATATTTTTACAGCTTTCAAGGGGTTACGTAAGGCAATGAATTGCTGGTTTGTCAGTGCTCTCTTTTAAAACTGTCAACCTCTCGCATGCACATAAAGAAGCTGAAATTAAAACATCACTATAAAGGGAAAATCTCACCTCAGACATGACAAGATACCACAGAAATCTGTAACTGCAATATCAGGAAATGACCTTCAAGTCTATTGCTTTATTTCTGGAAAAACAGCTCATATTTATGTCATATGGCTTTGTATCATTAAAACTGATACACATCTGTTCCATAGCTAATTACCTGGAAAGGCCAATTAAAAAGAGTAGCACAAAATGGCATATTTAGTATCTACCAGCAGTGTAGCAAGGAAGCATTAACTAATCATAGGTACATCTTAAAATTAAATTAGGGAGCACCTTAGTATATTAAAACCCAGCTCATCCTTACATGTCGCCATTTAACACTGTTTTTAGTTATTTTTTTCCTGCTAGTTCTCCTTTGGTTTTTTGTTTTCCCTTTTCATTAGATACCTCTCCATCAAATTCCATTCTCATTTGTACCAGTGTAAATCTGAAATAAATCCCTTACGTTTAATTGCATTATTCTTGATTTACTTTAGTGAGCCTGAGAACAGAATATGACCCTTTTTCTTTAGCAGTTACCAAACTGTCCTTCTTAATTTTGAAAACACACAAAATCAAGCTTGGGTAGAAAAAAGTTTGAATAGACTAAGTTTTCTTGTTAGGAAGAGACATCCATTAAAGAAGAGAGTGTTCTGCCTTCCTACTTTGTAGGAAGGTGCTGCACTGAAAGGCCTGGGATTTTAAATTACCTGCCAAACAGAATTTAACTCTGAATGCCTCAAAAGTAACCTGATCCTGCCGCAGGAGGAAAAAGAAGCAGTTGCTTTTATGTGGTATCTTCCCAACAATGATCACTTAGGAAGACTTTGTGCTGTACCCGCAGTCAGCTGGGTGGTTTGTTGGGAACAAGATTCAGTGGCACCCCAGATTTCTTTGGTGACTCCTGCCCAACAGTACCATGAGTCCCAGCAAAACATCATGGCTGTGGCTGTGCTATGGTCACCAACACCACCCCTCAGCAGCATGAAGTATCCTTTGTGATTGAAAGGAAGTAAAAATGGGGTATTATGGGAACAGAAAATCAAATGCAGTGTTTATATTCAGAAGAAACATCATAAAGAAAAATTATTTTGCTTTTGAGCTGTCAATGAAAATACAGGCTGTAACTCATTTTCATTGATTCTCCTCTCATTTTCCTGAAAAGTTTCTATATAAGTTGCTGTACCTTCTAGCCCTCCTTCCAAGCAGATTGCAACTCTTGTCAGTAAAGAAAAATAAATCAGTGTATTTGGCAGATAAAATTTTCAATAGGGAATAATCTTTTTTAGGAAAGCTTTTTCTTCTCACTGACTCTAGGAAGGAGTTACCCTAGTTTTCTGAAAGCTATTCCCTTTGATATTATCTCAGAGTAGTCACCCAAAATCTGAGCCTTATCTGACATTCATTTGCTTGAAAATACAGATTGTTTAAAGCACTTTTCATCCCTAGAGATATCATAATAATACAGGAATTGTTTTATCTGGCCTAGAATATAACTGTTTATTTTCTCTGTTTATTAGCAGCTCTTAAAGCAGGCACCCAAGATCCTAGTGGAAATTGGTTACGACTTCTTAAGGCTCTTGTACCCAAAGCTCTTAAGAGTTTAAATAAAAATGTTGCTTCTATCTGAACCATCAAAATAAACTACTCAAGTAGAAATTATGGCACTTGAAATAGAAGGTCATTATTTTGAGAGTCCTGCATAAGCATGACAGAATTTTATCCTAAATAATTTTTTTAATTAAAGTTTCTGTCAACTCTGCCACATATTTTCCCATGGCATAGAGTATGTTACCAAATTCCTACGCAGAACTAGGAAGGAAGAGCATTGGACAGATTGGTTAGTGGATCATCAGGTCTTTATTTGACAAATCTGATAATCAACCATTTTAGACAGGAGCTATTTCATCCTCTTCATTGCTAAGAGTAGTGGTCATTATTTATGTCTTTGAGAACACTCATCACTTACAAATTTAAAAGAGGGATTAATTCCTCTGATTTTTGCTGCTGCTGAACTGTGCTTTTCTATTCCTGTAACAACTACAGGGAGTGGGGTATAGTATGAGAGGTCAAAATTGCAGGATATTGTTAGATCTTTTTATTAACAATTTATTGTAGTACCCTTCATATTCTAAAAGTTTATTTTGTTATTACTGTTGTAGCGACGTCCAAGCAGATGGCCAGCAATGAAATTCAGAAGAGGATCTGGACATCCTGCCTATGCTGAGGTGGAACCAGTCGGAGAAAAGGAAGGGTTCATCGTATCAGAGCAGTGCTAAAATTTCTGGGACAGAACACCAGTACTGGCCTACAGGTGTAAGACATTTATTTTTCCTCTCTTTAAAGAAAAGGAGCCCTAAGCTGCTGTAGCCTGATAGAAAGAAGATTCTGGATAAACTTTGTCCAAGAAGAAAAACTATCTAAGATACCAGATTACTACTGCACAGTAGTTTTTGTTAGTGGACTGAGACACAATGGTTCATGCAGAACACTTGTCAGTGGACACCTACAGTGTCAGAACTATGGCACAAGTGCCATGTTATTTGCTTTAGGTATGGGGATGCACAGTAATCAGAAATATAATAAAGCTTTGGTGCGCAAGGGTATCGCCCTTTGGTTCAAGTCTTCTCTGTTATCTCAAAGACTGAGGGAAAAATCTGTACCATGTCAGTGCAAAGGGCACTGATCAGTGTTCACAGGTGATTGAGAAAAGTATCTGAAGACAGGTAAAGAAGAAAAAAAGGATTTTTCCAACATTTATATAGGCAGATGTGAAATACACACACTTTTCGATTCTAAATTAACCTACCGACCTAACTGAGTAAGTCACAACATAAATGCTTTCCAGGAGTAATACAATGTTTCTTGTACATTGCTGATTACTAGCCTGCTAAACAACACATGATACACAGATTGGTAAGAACTGAAGACAACAGAGAATTTTCACGATGGTGAAATTATTTCATGGGAGTTCACAATGACGTTGGGCTGATTTTCAGTTTCAATGTTCTCTAAGAAATTAATTATCAGGTTTGTTTTAAGGTGTATCTTTCATTTCTCAGCAGTAGGTTGAAGTAAAGGCAACAGATCCTGTTAGCTGCCAGAGAGCTTATGGACCATTTCTTAGGCAATGGGGTAAGAAAAAAAAGATTTAAAATAAATGGATTTCTATTCTTTGCCATTTCATTGTGAGTCCTTACTGAGAAGCACCATAGACTTCAATGCACCCCTTCCAGAGATTCAGATTCAAGTGTTATTGAACCCTGCTGATTCATACAGTGGTTTCGTTTAATGCACATAGTAGTTGCATAAATATATATATAAATATATTTTTTTTTATAGCTAACACAAGGCGGGTTCTTGTGACTGTTAAGACAGCATTTTTGTCATCCAGACAAAGGAAATCAATTGCATTACTGCATATTTCCACTGAGTTGTAAAATAATCCTTAATATTAGAATATTTTTATGTTGTGT
>NW_008239547.1:553979-561634 GCF_000691975.1 Corvus brachyrhynchos
GGAAAGACAACACTATAAATTCACACCATCAAAAACAGTTACTCCTTTCAGGGAAGGGGTTAATAAACAAGGAAACCCAGAGCTTCCCTGAGGAGTGGAAACCTAAATGCTTTGATGATCTGGGCCTGACCTATTGAAATGTAAAATTCAGGTACTGCATGTACATTTCATAGCAGTCATCGACTATCAATTTTTTTACATACTGTGCAAGGCACTTGAATGATTTTAAAGTGAGCTATACAACATTTGTGGTTTTGGATTTTGAGCAATTTTAAAAAGTTGTAGATACCACCTTAATAGTACAGTTACTTATATTTCTTGTTGATGCTTGTATGGCCTAAATTTGATTACTTAATGCTGATAAAAAGAAGAGAGCAAACGATTTTTGTTACTTTGTTCAGTAAATACTACAATAATGTATTTTCTGTATTCTTTTATTTTGGGTAACACACTTTTATTTTCATCTGGTTTAAATCAGCTAGCATGAGATTGAGACTGTTCAAAAACTACCTGGTATTACTCTGAAGGTACTAACAAACACATTGTCTTGAAGCCTGGTGAAAAACCTGCAGCAAGTAGTCATTTCAATTTGTGTGGGTCGGCTGAGCCCTTTTTCTAATAGGCTGGGGTTAAATTACGGGCTGTTAATTCTGATAGCAATAACCAAATGTATGCACATATATATGGTGACACTCATTTTTATTAAATAAAAAGGTATCAGTGCACATCGTTTAGGAATGTATTTGGTGTGCAATAATTATCCTCAGTGTTTCTGGGAATCCTGGAAGTCATCAGCTAGGGTTCATTGGCCAAAAGAAGCAATTGTAGAGCTTCTGGAATACTGTTTGAAATAATTTTTATTTCAGAGCACATCTTTTCAAGTTATACTAAGAAATTTACAAAAATCTACATAGTACTGCAATAAGTTCAAGGGATATTTCATGTAAGTAAAGAAGATTTATATTATTATGAATTTACAGGTCTGCTCTTCATCTGATTCACTCATATTTTTCCCAGGTATGTAATACATGTCACACAATGGAGCTGACAGAGTATTTGTAATAAGACATAAGACAAATATGACAACAATTTTAAAATCTGGTATTTTGATTACTTTTGGTTTAAGGCCCTCTTTCACAGCTGAAGGATGTTTGTTAGTATTTGCAGACTAACTTACATGTTATACTTCTTCACAAAACAATAGCAATTTTTTTTTCATTCTTTGTCCACTTCACATACTTTGGTGGGAGATTTCACTGGTCTGCGGGGAGCATCATAGTATAGTTCTTCAGATTTTTACCATGATGTTATATGCATTGGATTATAACATGAGGAGTTGCTGGGTTTACTTAATAAGATTGATAGGCATATGCTTATGTCTGATAAGGACTGCTATCTGAAGAGAAAACCTCCTGCGTACTAATGGATGTATAGTGTCTCATTAGTGTCTGCTTTGATATATTCTGTGGTATGTTCTATTTATCCCAGTAGGCAAAAGTTAATTAAGTAATCGGTTGCTGTTTTGTAATTCCATCTGGTTTTCTAATTTTTTTAATAATTAAAATTGCCACATTAAAAATTATACAAACATTAATCTAGAGGTGTGATAAAATACTGATATTAACTGAGAATCCTGATCTTATATTTTTATAAAGCAGCAGGTTAAATTGATTCAGACCAAAGAAATTTCATGTAACCCTCTCTCAGAAATCCAGCTGAAATGTTAGTCAACAATTCATAAATTTCCATCCAAGTGTCTGAAACAGTGGCTTCACTAGCATTCCCAGTGGTCCTTCATTTGAATCTAACTCAGAAAAATGCTTGCTTACAGTCATGTATCCCAACAGTTATTTTAACTCTTAAACTTTCCTATAAATGTATGTATCTAATACTATTTAATTATTGCAAGATCTCTCACATTTTTTTCTCATTATTTTCCATTTTAGCATTAACTGTTCCATAATGCCTAACATTCAGTGCTCTGCTTCAGCTCATCCTATTCCACAAAGAAATAGGAAAATTTGAACTCTCAGGACTCAAAGCACATTACTAAGTAGCTTTTAAATCTCATTAAGATGAAACACTAAATCAGATATTTATATGTGTGTGATATATATATATGTATATCACACACAGAAAATGTTGAAAAAAACCCCTAGCATTTCCAAAATTGTATTCATATACTAAGAAATTGTGGAATTGCTGAAGAAGTAGAATTTCATTCCCATGTGCTTAATTATAATAACGTGATCTTATGTAATTGCTTTCTCTGTTTCTCAGTGCATCCTATGGTGTACTGGAGTAAGAAAAGACAGATTCTTCACAAGAAACAGCTGTTCCATATTTTTTCTCCTCCTTGCTCAAATTTTGTTGCACTTTATTGCATACCATCCATAGCCTATTCAGAAGACTTTGTTTCTCATGGACTTTTCTTCCTTACCCATCAGCATTATACTTGAGGGATGTATATACCTTGATTTATTTCTGCTCTGAGCATTCCTGTGAAGGGAGTCAATTTTCCAGAGATCACCATCTGAAACAGTTCTTTTTCTTATAATTGCCCTTCTCATTCTCTACAGCTTCTGCTGCAAATGATATAGATGTCTTGAAAGTAACAACCTACTTCAATGCAACATTATAATTTAGCTTCAGATCAAGCTCATCTTTACAACTAATACGTGTGCTGGAATTCTGGGAGAAAAGATAATACATCACTGTATTTTACAAAATTTTGGAAGCCAAATTAAATTTTCACAAGCTGAACAGAATATTTGACTTTGCAAACCACCATTTTTCTTGGTCACCAGAGTTCAAACCATAAAAACTCACTACACGAATACCTGAGACATCTGAGTAGTCAAGCCATTAGTTTGCCATCCAAATGTGGAAGCAATGAAAAAGGAAGGGGTGAGCATGGAAGACATATTTTCTGTAAAGTGAAAAGAGTTCCAAGGAAAACAAGAGAATATGTCTATGTTCTATTAGAGAACCTCTTGGATAAGCAAAAGAAACTGTAAATTGTAACATAAATCATTTCATTTGTATAGAATCTCTAAACAAGGTTCTGCAAGAAGTTGTCAGGAGCTGGCAGGTATTCACAAAGTAGGTGGGTAACTAGAGCATTCAGAGTACCCCATGTTGTATCGTGTTCCAATTCACAGATCATCACAGGGAATTTTAACTTTGAGTGCATACAGTGGAGAAAGCAATGGCTGTGTTATTATTTTCTGGTGCCAAGCAGTGAAGCTGTATAAAGACAAGATTTGACATTCACCTAGAAGATGTCTCAGCTGGACAAAGTCATAGTGCCTATGACCACAGTATTAGCCATTAGGACAGGAGCTGGAATAGAGCACAAATTTGGCTCAGATCAATATTTTTGATCTTGGGGAATTTATTCCTTCCAGTGAGTAGAAAGAGCAGCAACAAGCACTGTTATTCAGAGTAAGATCATTGGAATCCTTGCACATGTGCCTCTGCCTTCTTGCAGAGCGTTGCTTGAAGCTTGAAGCCTAAAATTCTCCAGAAATAAATGTTACTGACCAACAGGGTAGCATTAACCCTAATTCTCATGTTTTAGACAGAGATTTCAAGAACTGATACCAGCTACTAATTTCTTTATGGATGTAATGGTAAAGTTGGGTTTGAGTGTTGGAGTTTTCTTGAGTAGGAGAGGGAGAAGGGAAAAATGAGGAAGAGAAGGAATTTCAGTTTTCCCATATGCTCTAAAGGTGCAGCAAGAAACCTTATGTACAGCCTTGAGAGCATTGATACTATGTGCCAGTGGCACTGACTGAAAACACATGAGGTCTTCCTTCATGTCCAGCTCAATAATTTAAAAATTTAAAAATTCATAGAACCACTGGCTTCTGTCTAAATCTACATGAGTCCATATTTCACCTCATGGACAGTTTATGTCACCCCTTAGGGAAAAAAGGCTTGAGCCACAGGCAGCATTTTGAGGTGGAACAGTGTGCCCATAGTGTTTCATCAGAAGCCAAATATGATAAAGCAAGATCCATCTTGCATAGAACTGAGAGAAACAAATCAGTTTAATTTTATCAGAGCAACCAATATTCCTATGTCTGGAGCACTGATAAAATATTCAAGTCTGTGAGCTGATTTGACTTGATTTAAATAATATCATAAATATAAAGCTGTCCTTTAACTACCAGTTTATTGTAAAATCTTAAGTGATTTTCTTGACTTTAAAATTTTTTATGGAGAAGAAAACAGTTGAGCATGCCAAGTAGAATAAAGTATCTTTCTGACTGGAACAGAGTCTCATCTCCTGATGCAGTTCCTTCCTGATTAGAATAGTTGCTCCCCTGTGAACAACTCATTTTAGTGGATCTCATGCTGACTCCACAGTCTTTCTCAGGACATTTCACATTTTTTAAAACAATTCTCTTTCTCTTGCAAGATTTTTCAATACCTATCTCCTGCCTTACTCTTTTATTCTTTGGTTCTTCACCTCTGACTTAACTCTACATTGTTATTGCTTTGCTTTCTTGCACTCCTTTAAGCTCTGACTTAGGTGTCATCATGACCACTTTTGGTATCACTCAAAATAAGCCTCTATCTGAAAAAAGCTCCACTTTATTTTTCCTCTGTATGTGGGTTCTGGTTAATAGAACTATTTGAAGGTAAATTTTCCGGTTATTGACTGGATTCTGTCCATATGAATTAGCAAGCTAAATGCTGAATCTCTTGGAAACTTTTTGCTTAGACATTTTGGTCAAACAAACTACTGGTCTCTTCAATGGAAAACTTTTCCCAGATATTTTTTTTTAAAGCAGCAAGAGGACTTTAAAAGACATACCTCAAGACATTACTCTTAATTACATCCATTTAACTAAACAGATAATTTTACCCAATTAATTAATATAGATGCCTGTTTTCTCTGTGGTCTCTGGGAAGATAATGTTTAGGAATATTAATTAAATTCTTCCCATGCAGTTTGCATTATTTCCTTTGGTGTAACTCTTACTTGAAAAACAAAAATTAGCTATTTTGTTAATTGGTAATATTAGCTTGAAAGAAATTTGTTTTATTAACTGCTTGAGTGGCACAATGTTTCACCAGCCATCTAGAAGCTGTTAGTAAGAAATATTACTTGTTCCCATCTAGCTTTGTTTGGACTGATGGTTTTATTACTAGACCTGTTTTTTCAGTTTCAGTAAGAGTCAAATTTTGGTTTGGGTAGCAGCAAAAGATACCATAATCTGAGTGTCAGATTTGACTACGCATCAGCAATGATGTCCTTTATTAAAGATTTTCACCTTCAAACTTTCCAGCTCTGACCTACCTATGAGGATGTTGGGATTTCACCACTGTTTTAGTGACAAGATGAAGCTTTCCAAAAGAAAATGAATATGTGGGCATTTTCACAAAGACCTGTTTCCAGGAGGAATCCTCATCCTGGAGAGATGAGTCTGGCAGTCTAGCTTACAAACAGAGTGTGACTGAAAACAACTCTGTAAAACATAAACTAGGTGTAGCTGTACTATCAATGGATGAAATTACTTCCAGCTGGGGCCTGACCCCTTGTAGTGGTTTGGTCCAAAATACTTAGTACTGTTTACCGTCTGTGAGATAAGAATTAGGAGAAAAGCAAAGCAGGCACCAAACTTGAAAGAATATAAAGTTTATTAATAGACCTAAAATAAGGAAAAAGAAAAGAAGAAAAAAAATAAATCATACCACACCTTCAGAAACTTCTTCTCCCCCCACCTTTCTCCCTTCTCCCACTGACAATGTAAAAAGACAACCCTTGAGATGTTCAGTCTGTTTACCTCTTCCATAATAACCTTGTTCAGTCCATTCAGGAAGAGGAGTCTCTCTTACCCATGCTATGGAGAAATTATCACAATGAGCCAGCCGCCCGGGTTGGTTCTCTGCTCGCATGTGAGTCCCTTCCCCCAACTTGCAGCTTTTCCCACAACTGCTTTCGAGGGTCCAATCTTGAGCTACTGGGCTACAATTTTAAGGTTGAGCTATTCAGAAACAAAAGTTCTCTTCACCCATCTCTGGGAGCATTTCATCTCTAAGAGCAGAAGCCCTCCTCCTTCCCTGGGAGCAAAGGGTCCTCCTCATCTTCATCTTTAGGACTATCTCTGGGAGCATCTCTAGGAACTGAGGTCTTCTCCTTTTCCATTTGGAGCAAAAGTCCTCATCGCTTCCATCTCTCCCTATTCAAACTTCTCATGAAATTACAGCTGCTTCAGCATCTGCCTACTTCATGAAATTACAACAGGATACTCTGATATATCATAGATTTACAACAGAATTTCAGCTTTAAGCATCTCCTCTTTCTCCTCCCTCACGTTTTCAGCTCTTCACAGCACTAAAAGGGTTAATCTCACCTAGGCATTGCAGCTGGAATTTTGCTTATCGCTGTTGGTCACATGATCTTTGCCAGACAGCAGGGCAGCTTCAGCTGAATCTTTGGCCGCAGTGGAGAAGGGGAGCTGTGGCACTCTGGCTGCCCCCACAGCAGGGCAGGGGGGGGAGGGGACAGAGGGGCGGGTGAAGCAGGGCCCATCGGCCCTGTTTTGTCCATATTCAAACTGGCCAGCTGATAGGTTCTGTCAGGTCATAGAGGAGCTATAAACACCCCTTTGCAAGAGCATCACTTCTGGGACTATGCTTTGCTAACCCATGACACCCCTCCACAGCCCCACTCCAACATGGGCTGTGGGCAGGATGAGGGCAGGGCAGGGGATGCTTGAAGGACTGCAGGAGCTATTCCTGCTTGGAAAGAAAAGAGGCAGTGGCACCTCGCTAAGATTTGCACTCTCCATAAAAAGAAAGTGACCTTGTGCCAGCCTCTGCCTTGTCAGTGCTGAGCACTAGCCAAGGATCTCCTCAGCAACCCCGTGGGGTCATCACTGCGGAGCGAGCACAGCCTTCGCTCTGTGCAGGACGGCCTCCTGCAGCCATGCACACACAGGTTGCACACCCTCACACTCACCTGCTCTTTCCAGGCTGTCAACCATATCTTTTGAGTTTCAAGTGCTTTCTCAGAGCAAGAGCACTCTGTTACCATAAAAGATGACACAAGTTGTTTCACTCTGTATCTCTGCAGCACACTTTGCATCCTGAGGTGAGGACCTGACAGATCTCCTCCCAGAACTCTGTCCTCCTCACCTGAAGTACAGGTGAGCATGTCAGTGAAAGGTCACAAGTGCTCAGGGGTTATCTTGGCTTGCAGATTTCTGCCTAGAGGGAACCAGACGTGACAAGAAACCTGGGGAGTGATTGCAATCTCTTAGATAAGATCAGATACTTAAAAATTTTGGTAAGGATGTAAATTTCCCAGTCTAGAGGTGTCATTGGAAATTGTAGAAGTAGAAAGCAGTTTCAGGTTGTGTCTTTGTCTGAAATATACAGTTAAATCAGGGATGCTGGATTCCCACAATCAGTAATATGTGGATTTTCAGACATAAGCTGCTATTTTACTCACAACAGACTGGGCATAGGACACACTTGCCCATTTATGTTGTCATTTTTCATCATTGTCATCCTCAGGAATCCAGTTCACCAATATATAGATTTAGGTATACATTTCCTTGGAAACATTTTCTTAGGAATTTAGCTCCTGGAGATGATGTGGAAAAGCTCTGCATCACAGTATGCTGTTCCCTAACTTGCTA
>NW_008239547.1:561653-568700 GCF_000691975.1 Corvus brachyrhynchos
TCCTGCAGGATGCTGAGGTATCTGTGATGAGCGTCATGAGCAATAAAGAACATACAGACACATATGCATTAAGAAAAGCCAAACTTTTCTCCCTGCTGCAGAACAGGAAATCCTGAGCAAGACAATAATTAAATCAGATGAACCCTTCACTGCTGAAACCGTGAAGTGTTGTGTGGAGGCCAGTCTAGCTGTTTTCTATTCTAATGGTTTAGAACAGTCACCTTGTACTTTGGGAACTAAATGATGTATGGAGTTTTTATTTGCCTAGTCCATGTCTTCTCTCCAGCCACTGCCTATTGCAGACTGGAAATCTGTCAGCTTTTCCACTTCTAAGATAATGTATAAATAACCCAAGGTTTATAGACACAGTTGTTTTAGTAAAAGTTCTGTCACCTGTCTCTACATTGAATAATGATGCTTTGGCTTAGAGAAACTCTGAGCTTTGTGTTTTTGTTCCTTCTTTCTCCCTGGAGTGAATATTAGTAGTTGTACAGCATTTAGAGAGCTCGGCTGAAGTACTGCAAATGAATGTCAATTGTTTTGTGTGGTAATGGGAAAAGAATGAATAAAACCATGCTCAAAAAAGAAATACTCCTCACCTGATCTACTAACGTTCGAATATTTTCACAAAAATTATTGTGGAATGATTCTGAGTATTAAAAAGAGGGCAGTACATTTCATCTGAATAAAGGAGAAGTTGTCTTTCATTTTCCATGAAGCTATAATCATAGTCAGCAGCTCAAAATATGAATAAAAGGCAAACCTTTTTTGTTAGCTTTCAATATATGAATGTCTATTGGATTGATAGCATTAGTGTTTCCCCTGTTGATTACATGCAGGATGCCACTCTGTTGTGCTGTTTAGTCTTAGTAAAATCATTTTAGATATTTTGAACTTAATTTTCCATATTTAATTAATTTTTGACATTAGCACAAAATTCACTGCTAAAGTTTCAAATATTTTAAGCAAACATTTAGCAATGGCATGTGAATACTAAAAAAACTTACAGGTAAAAATCCCAAATATAAGCATCTTTTTACAGTTATGATTTTTAAAAAGTTCAAAGAGGAGGGAAAAAAGTGAGTGATATTTAAATACACTAGCAACCATCTTTCTTCATTAATCATCCCACTGACCACAGTGGCTGAATGAAGGCAAAGGTTTAGTTCTCTTCTACTGATATTAAATTGGGGTATGCAAGCAATAAGGAATCATCAGTTACTGAAGTGCCCAAAAACAGGGTGCTCCAGCTGAACAGCACCTCCTAGGGAGGCAAAGGGACGCACACCTGGAGAGAAAGAGGAGAGGTGTAATTGTACACCTGGTCACTGTATTGAAACTCGTGAATACCCAGACCAGCTTAGACACTGGGCTGTTTGCTGCTTTCTTCCTTTAGAGCAGATACATCAGCTGTGGTAACCTGCAAGATGGCTTCCCCTCTGCTTCTGCATAGGAGTTAGTCTTGTTGAAGTCCAACATTTCCAACAAAAACTCCAACCAAACAAAAAAAAAATTCTGCGTAACATCTGAAAGGAAAGATTTCTGAAAAAAAAAAATTTACTACAGCAATTAGCCAAAGGGCTGGGGAGAGTGTGCTGGTAGATTTGAAATGAGAATTATTGGATGACATTCGCATGGCTTTCTTGAAAATAAAGAGCAGATTAAGCATCTCTATCAGAGAAGCATTACAACCTAAGTGGAGATAATACCGTGAAAAACTGCTCATAGATATAAGTGCTGCTTTAGCTGTTGCTCTCTTCTTTTTCTTTTAAGGGGTTATGTAATGTAATACACAACTTTATTCAGGATGAAATGTTGTGTCATGCTCATATATGACTTAGACACACCCTTTCAGGAAAACCTTGTCAGCAACTAGTGAAGTTCCCTGCATTGAAGCACATATAATTGCATTAAAAGGGAAAACAGAGATCCAGCTTACAAAGGAAATTTTCTGACCTGATGACTGTCCAAGCAAAGATTGATGAGGGAGCAGGTTGCTCTGGAAATGAGCATGTCCTCACAATGACTGCCAGTTGGTGAATTGCTCACAGGAAGTTTTAACATGGGAGAGGCTGGCAGCTGGTCATCAGCGGGCAAAGGATGGCTTCAGGAGGAGGAGGCACATGGCACCACATCACCTCAAGGGTACAGTACACCAGAGGCCATTAGCCACCTCTGCTCTTGTCACAATACAGATGGCAAGCCAGCAGGCATAAAATGTCCTCTTCTCACACAACACCATTTCTAGTGGTGGTGGTGATGGTTTGACTGCTGGCAATGAAGCACTCCTGACTTCATCACTGGCCTCAGAAACCCCTTGATAAATGCTGCAAAATCCGGTTCCCTTTCACATCAGTCAGGATTTACCTTGGCAAGATTTGGATCCTTGGTGTGTTTTCATTATCAACCTTATTGGCATAGCAGTGGAAAAAGAGAACAACAGGAAGCAGAGCAACCATGCATAAAGCAAGCACAACAAAATGCAGTTGAAAGAGATTGAGGTGAATTTCCCTCAGTTTCTTTTCTCTTTTCCCACCAGTTTCTTTTCTCTTTTTCTCAGTGCTAACTAGGACAGAAATGTTCAGTTTGATAAAATTTCCAACATGAAAATGCACACACCCTTAGGATTCTTAATAGGGCTGAGTGGACATTAACACAAGTGAAGAAAAAATTGTAAGTTGTTCTTGTACCTGATGTGCCTTAAAATCTCAGGGAAACAATTTAAAATGCACACATAAAAGAAACCACAGTAATTTATTTTTAAATCTTTATTTTTAAGTGAGCTTCTAAAACAAGTCAGGACAACCTCACCCTGGTAATGTCACAGATGCCCTGCATCATGTACCCAGCTAGATCATATCTATTTGATTTGAAGCATGGGCAAAGGAAGCTCCTATCTGCTCACCTGTTACCATGGAGCTGCTGTAACCAAGTCCTTTACAGCTTCTACTGCAAAGCCTGAGATTTCCAGCACTTAAGTTCTTATTCTGTGCTTTTATGGGGACAATACCACAAACTGCAAAACACAACCTTATTTCTGGATTGCTAACAAGAGCTTCCAGATTCTAGAAGAGTGAACAAGATTAACTAGGTGATCAAGTCGAAGTGGGAGTATGGGAGGGTAAAATGAACACAGGAAAAATATGGGTGGAAACACCAGGAAAGAGAAGTGTCTGATTCCCTACCAGGCTCAAAATCCAAGTGTAATTTGAACAACAGCAAAACCAGGCATTCTTCATTCTCATTCTTGCAGATGTGCCAGAAGGTAACAAGGTGTCTATACAGGACAACCCTTGGAGGAATCCTGAAGTACTGGCTACAGACAGAGCCAGGCTTTCAAGACGCATTGGCAATGCATTCTATTGTTAGTAACTCAAGCAATGCTGCTTCCCAGCATTGTAATCAAAGGGCTATTCTTTTATCTCAACATAAAAAAAAAAAAAAGAGCTAGTCTTTCCTTATAAGATCTCCCTAGTTTTGAGCATCAAAAAGTCACTTTATTTCTACTGCTCTCAAATAAAACTCAAACTCAACATTGTCAATTTAATTTTGTCAAAATGGTAATTGAGCCTGATAGGCTGTTTAATACTTCAATGGAGATCCATATTGCAGCACTGGGTATTGCAGAAGTTGTTTCCAAACTGTGGGCAATAATCAGAGTACTAAAAATAAATGGAGAGATGGACTTCTAATGCTCCAGGACTGCTGCACTGATGGCAAATGGGAATTAAAAAAGTAATCCTCTTTCTCATTTCATTGGAACTGGAAGTGAGATAATGCATCTGGCCTGTAGATTAATGAGAAATAGGGCAACGAAAATGCTGAATTCATTTTGGGACTTACAGATAGCTAAATAAATTTCTAAATTAGTTAGTTTACCACAAAATGGAATCTCTCACTTTAGTGAAATGGAACACAAGGGAAGAAATTTATCTGGGAGGAAATTCAGTGTAAGCTCTTGAACTCAGTAAAAGCTTCTGGAAAAAAATAGTTGAAACTAACTTCTAAAGCTACTAGTTTAAAATACATTTAAAAAAAATATATATGTCTGCTTTGTTTCCCAAAAAGTGCAGAGCATAACAGGCCAAATTCATGTTGGTAACTGGCTCACACCATGGATTAATATGGTTATGTTAAATTGGTTATGTTGCCAACTTAAATGAGATGATCCACACAGCCAAGGCTCTGAACCAGTAGCTTGACAAAAAAACAAAAATAAAATTTTCTTTAGAAATTTTAACCCTGAACTAATATAGAGTCATAATACAAACTTTCTGGTAAGAGTGCTAGTACCCATCTATTTTGTATGGTAATTCCAAAAAAGATTATTTTGTTTATAGGATATCAGCCTAATTGCATTTTTGACCAAGTATCATCCCAGAAAAATCATTGCTGTACCTTGAAGCTCTGTGTGGCAGTTTTCCTCCCTATACATCAGCTCCAGTAATGCAGGTCACATAAGGCTGAATGCTGATGTCAGATGTCTGGGCAGGCATGTTGTTTTCCTTTTCAGCCTTGAGTAATACCTGTGCATTTTGATTGCCCTCGATGGATTTGCTCACATCTAGCACTCCTCCAGGAGCTGGGCTGCAGGAAACAATCTGCTGATGAGGTGTGAGCAAGGCTACATTCCAGATTACTCACTTTTACTGCCTTGATAAATTGTGCTGCCTGGAGCTAAGTGATAATTACAAACCCATCCTACTTAACCACATATATTACATAGATGAGCTAAACATGGAACCAAACCCACTGAATAAGAAGGGGTCATTTTCATACAAGGCCTTATTATGACCTAGACTTACTTAAAACAATAGAAGTGACAGGAAAAGCATTATACACTGTTATTAAGATTTTCAGACAAGCAGAAGTAGCTGGTATGTCCTGATGATCTGATTCATGAAATGGACCATTTAAGTCTATAAAGTCTAACAAATGTGTAGAACTATAACTTCTCCTTTTTTATCTGTTCACTTTTATTGTAAGTGAACAGTTCAGGCTGAGCATTTCATGGTGATTCTACATTGCAGTTCTCAGGTGGCTAAAGTCTAAAAATCTTCGGACATATGGTTTAGGTATGTTATATATAAAGCTACAGCACCCAAAGAAAGGCAGTCTTGATTGTTACAGTAATGGAATGCAGGATAACAGTAATTTAACGTGAGAATTTTTCCCAGTTCACTAAATAACAATAACAAAATAATATTCTCTGTAAAGAGCAGTGGTTTCCCTGTTATCTTACAAGGTTTTTAATATGTCTGCTTTATTTTTATGCTTTCCTTCATGCTGTTTTCAGAATTCTATATAAACATCAGGGCAATGTAAAACAGCGTATCATTCTTAACCTTCAATTTTAGAGGAAGATGGAGATTTCATGTCATGGCCACTATAAAATGATGATTCATTGAAATTCAATCATATGTATGTTGTAATACTGATTTTTTTTTATAGCTTTCTTCAGGCGTCTGCTAGAAGATTTATAGCGTGTGCTATACTATTTTCCAGTCCTTCAACGTTCTAATGTTAAAAACTTTCTGACCTTTAAAAAGCCAAATTTGAGGAGCTTATCGACACTTTGTCATTTCAGCTCATCATTGTTCCCATACTCATCACTATTCTTCTTCTGGAAATACCTACACAAGTGTGAAAATGGTGTTATTTTACTTCTGAATCTCCTTCTCACATATATTTATAACTCTTCCAGAACGTCAGGGAATTTTCTTCACACTATACTGTTGTTCCTTTCTTCTCCCTCAGGTGCTCCACACATTCATACATCTTGATGTAGGCTGGGAAGTCCAGGAGGTGCAGTCAGTCCCCTATTGTACAGAAAGCAAAACCAGAATGTGCAGGTAACAATCTGAAATGTGCACACACTTCTCTCAGGGAGCCTTGCTTATAGCCTGCCAGATTATATGCTGCTATTGCACTCCAATTAACGTGATTGCTGATAGCACAGGTACAGCTTGGTAAAAATGTCTGTTGCAGCCAAATGCTTGATGATTTAACATGAAGTTAAGAAGTGTGCTCATCTCAGAAGAAGAAAACAAAACAAATCAAATCAGTGTGATGTTCAAGCTAGCCATTCCTCATCTTTAGTATCCCCTGAGCAACAATCTAAAGCAGACAGACAAATGTAGGCAACATCATATCATATTCTCCCTAACAAAATGGTCTCTCAAAGGGCAACTCCTTACAGCTGAGTCACGGGGTCAAATCTCATTGAGCTATGGATTGCATATTACCTATGACCTCTGATTAAGGCTGGTGATTTAGATATAAATAAACCACAAAACTTTTCAGTTTTAGTTACACTTAAGGGCAGCTGCTTTCCTCACGCTATTTCACTTGATAAACAGACCCACCAAAATCAAACTTATATATGCACACAAGTGCATGTTATTAGTAGAGTTTCATTCTTACTTACAGCCTTTGCACAGGGGATAGGCTTGCTGGGTAGAGTATCCTTGAGCCATCTTATGGTCCTTTTTATATTTTATAATTTCTGCTGCTATCATCAGTTAGGTGTATGACACAAGAGCTCCTTTCTAATTAGTCTTCTCTGATCTGCCTGATGATATTTGTTTCAGTCAACGGCTTTCTTTAAAATTGCTATGGTGTAACATCACTCATGTTAACTTACACATGACTGTTTAAACTTCCATTTATTAACAATTTATTATTTACACACTGAGATATAACAAAGCTGGCATCTTTAGTTAGGCTGCATGTTGTTTAAGCAGCTGTACTGCAGTCACTTGAAACTTGATAAACATAAGAAAATTTTGGATTATGTAGCTTTGAAGGTGTGTTTTGGGGGCAATGAGGAAGCTCCCATACCTCCTCATGGGATAGAGCTCCCTAACTCTATAAACTGCTGTGTGAGTGATTTTGCAGCAGCCTTATGGGCACTTTATTACCACAGCAATTTTTTCACTTCACTCAACCTGCTGTACGTGCTGACTGCATCATCCTGGCAGAAACAATCCCAGGTAGCTTAAGGCATCTAATTGATTCAACAGCAGTAACAATTCGGTGTGCTATGGA
>NW_008239547.1:571291-572457 GCF_000691975.1 Corvus brachyrhynchos
GCCTTGCTTATAGCCTGCCAGATTATATGCTGCTATTGCACTCCAATTAACGTGATTGCTGATAGCACAGGTACAGCTTGGTAAAAATGTCTGTTGCAGCCAAATGCTTGATGATTTAACATGAAGTTAAGAAGTGTGCTCATCTCAGAAGAAGAAAACAAAACAAATCAAATCAGTGTGATGTTCAAGCTAGCCATTCCTCATCTTTAGTATCCCCTGAGCAACAATCTAAAGCAGACAGACAAATGTAGGCAACATCATATCATATTCTCCCTAACAAAATGGTCTCTCAAAGGGCAACTCCTTACAGCTGAGTCACGGGGTCAAATCTCATTGAGCTATGGATTGCATATTACCTATGACCTCTGATTAAGGCTGGTGATTTAGATATAAATAAACCACAAAACTTTTCAGTTTTAGTTACACTTAAGGGCAGCTGCTTTCCTCACGCTATTTCACTTGATAAACAGACCCACCAAAATCAAACTTATATATGCACACAAGTGCATGTTATTGGTAGAGTTTCATTCTTACTTACAGCCTTTGCACAGCGGATAGGCTTGCTGGGTAGAGTATCCTTGAGCCATCTTATGGTCCTTTTTATATTTTATAATTTCTGCTGCTATCATCAGTTAGGCGTATGACACAAGAGCTCCTTTCTAATTAGTCTTCTCTGATCTGCCTGATGATATTTGTTTCAGTCAACGGCTTTCTTTAAAATTGCTATGGTGTAACATCACTCATGTTAACTTACACATGACTGTTTAAACTTCCATTTATTAACAATTTATTATTTACACACTGAGATATAACAAAGCTGGCATCTTTAGTTAGGCTGCATGTTGTTTAAGCAGCTGTACTGCAGTCACTTGAAACTTGATAAACATAAGAAAATTTTGGATTATGTAGCTTTGAAGGTGTGTTTTGGGGGCAATGAGGAAGCTCCCATACCTCCTCATGGGATAGAGCTCCCTAACTCTATAAACTGCTGTGTGAGTGATTTTGCAGCAGCCTTATGGGCACTTTATTACCACAGCAATTTTTTCACTTCACTCAACCTGCTGTACGTGCTGACTGCATCATCCTGGCAGAAACAATCCCAGGTAGCTTAAGGCATCTAATTGATTCAACAGCAGTAACAATTCGGTGTGCTATGGAGCAGAGCG
>NW_008239547.1:572504-625717 GCF_000691975.1 Corvus brachyrhynchos
GGTTCTTGTCTTATCCTCTGAGAGGGAGCAAAACCACAGCCAATTACAAAGCCCCCTTTTGTCCACTTGTCTATGGCATCTTCAATGGCCAGAGAGGGGATGAGGAAAGACTGCAGGTCACACACAGTGGGGAAAGTCCAGTGCTACACTACAGCTGAAAATCCTCTATCAAGAAGGATTTCCTTGGACTATGGAGTCCTACAGATATATCATTCAGAGGTTAGTAGAGCCTCATGAGGCCTGGAGTTTGGGATCCATCAGTGTCTTCTGCTTAAAAGGTTGTGGCAAAAGTGGTGACTTGCTAGAAGCATGGAGTTCACTACAGTGCACAGATGCTGGTTTCTCGCTATTCTTTTCCTTCTAATTCGTTATTTCACATCACCTTACTGCGTTAGTATCCAGCTACTTCTCTTTATGTTATATAAGCTTGTAAGGCAAATTCTCAGATCTTAAGTCATCTGCAACTGTGTTGAATTGCTTCTGTCATCCATAAGCTTTTAAATAATTCATGCCTTTCTGCATTTAGCTACGTCCTTTCTCCACCTCATACAGCATCATTTTCACCTTTTTTGTCTGACTTAGAGTAATATAATGCAGGACATTTAAAATAATTTACATTGATTTATTTTCTTCAGCAATATATTCTTTCTGCTTCAACAGGCAGCAGAAGTGTTCCTTTTGTTATTAAAGCAGAACTTGCCTTTGGCACTGTTATGAACAACTGAAGAAAAAGCTTTTTTTGTCCTTGTTCTTTTTTACTCCTTGCCCTCAACAGTTATATTAAAAGACTGCAGATAGATATCAATTCAGTGTCTACATGTTTCTGAATAAGCAGAGTGAAAGAGGACAAAAAGGCATATTTATCAGCTTCTTTTTGCAGAAGGCAAAGAGGGAGTTGTCTTTGTTTTAAGAAGAATAAGGATTTTCTCAAAGGTTATCCTTTCCTTTTAGTCACTGCTGATAGCACAATGAACATGGTGGTTTCTACCCTGGAGAGCCACATATAGCTGATAAATACAGTCAGATGACAGGAAAAACTACATTTAGGGGCCATTACTGATCTGGGAGATTTCCATGCATTCCCCTGATTATCCACCTGTTTCCTCATCTATGATCCTGAGAAAATCACTATGCCCTGACCCCCAAGGGGGTTTTAGGACAAAGAAATGCTATGAATGTAGCAGCATCTTAACTTGGAGCTTGCTTTAGGAAAGGGGGTTAAGCAGCCCATGTGAAATATCCAACTTGTCCATAGTGCCTTCCTGCATATATGTTGGGGCTCAACACCTTGATCCATAGTAGTCGTGGAAGTAAGGCTTAAACCTCCCACTCATGAAGCTGAGAAGAGGAGCCTGTCTGAAAGACTCCATTTTGGCAGTACTCCTAATGCAGTTCTGGGCAGACATCAAATGGCAAAAAGAAACTTAGTTCAATCCTCTCATCTTCCTCACGTACATAACAACCTTTAACCTTTATATGCTTTCTCCAGCCCATAACTTTGCTAAATTCTGTTTCTTCTTGCTGTCTTTGTCCAGTAACAATTTTGCCAATGCATTCCAACTGATATCAAAGTGAAAAATTCTTTTGTTTGAAAACAAGCCATTAAAATGCAGTAGATCTGTAATTTCTTAAGGCAAAATTCTCTTTAGCAGACAGAGGTCTTAAAGGTGACCTACAAAGCAAAAGATCCATTTTCCATTCTTTAATGCTGCTGAATAAAGAGCATTCAAGACTTTATTTTTCAAAGTAATAAGACTGGTTTTTTATCCATTGTTTTCCTTTGGGGTTAGAAATGCTAGATCCTCATTTTGTTCTCTGGGCTGCAGTAAACCTTGGCATCTTGTGAAGCCAAATAAAAGCTTCACAGCCCCACTGTTTATTGGCTGGCTAGCTCACCCAGGGACATGCCTTTATTTCAATGCATCAGTTCTTTAGTTAGTAGTACCAACTATGATTCCTTTCAGGCAGAATTTGATAAGAACCCAGACCTACCACATGGGTAAAAGAGATTCAATTTCTTAAAGTTACAGAGAAAGTGCTGGACCCCCATTTAAATCCTGCTTGTGAAAGCTCCAGGTGACTGAATGAAGCTTTACTGGAATGAGCCCAGGAGCTGCTTTTGAGTCACTGTTGTCAGCTCTGCCCAAATTCTTCAATGTTCAGAAAGACATTCTTTTTTGCTTGTGTCTTGGGTACAGTAATCAAACCTAAATAACGATTAGCTATTATTTTCTTGCTGTTAATGGGATTCAGACACTCTCTCCTCTGCTGATTTCAAAACATGTACCCCTGGGTGAAAATCACAATGCTGGCAAACGCACTAGTGCAACTCTCTTGAAAATAAATATCCATAAACAGATTGAAAAATCATGAACATGTTTTTGATGTCAGTGTGTTCTTAGTAAATAAGAATATTCAAATATGAGATTTAGCATTAAATAAATCAGTCATCCTAACAGACAAGGGGTTTTTTTTTAATCTTAATGATTTGTCTCCTGCTGGCAATGTAGAAATCACAGCCATATAGATAAAGAGGGAGTAGCCTATGCAGATAAATCTCTCTAAACTGAGTGCTTCATAATAGCACTAAACACAACTAAAATTGTGGGCTGCATGTTTTCTCCAACACATTTGAATTCTCTGTGTACATGACAAATTTGAAGTGGACGATTAGATAACTTAAAGGTTTGACAGCAAAGAAAATGAAATGTTCCTCCCAGGATTTTTACAGGCAGTATAACACACAGGTCTCAGCAGCAAGCTCACAAGTGAAAGAGGTCCTCGAGGTCGTATGCTTCAGTGAGATAAAGTACTGTTCCTTCTGGTGCTGCAGATGTAATCACATAAAAGTTTAATCCTTTTGCTTGATTTTTCAAATGACTAAAGACTGAACTTTAGCATTTCATGATATTGCAAAAACATGAATGTGCCTTAAATTAATTTCCTTTCCCTGTTAGTGAAGAAAGGTTAGGACCTGTACACCCTAAAGTACTACATCAGATTATTTTAAAACAGAAGAAAAAGCTCATTTGTGAGTGAAAAACTACCTGCCTGCTCATGAGTTAGAAGATTCAACTATCTTAAACTGATATTTAATGCTGGAGCTGTCAAAAATTCATCATGTGCTTTGAAGTCAGTTTCAGTGTCCACATTGATCCCACCACCCAAACCACAAACTCCTGTGCCCTCTTGAGATATAAAAATCAGAGAACTGCCTATGCTACTTAACAGACAGAAGACACCCTTTGGAGAGGTGCTAACACTAATCCAACTCCATCCTAGAAGGACAGTGTTTTTACATTTTTTAATCTCAACCTGTAAATTTTCCAGGCCATGTACCAAGTTGTGATTCGAAGGCTGAGCTGCAAAAAAAGATAAGAATCTCACCATAACATTTATGGAGCACGGAGAGTTTTATTGTTCTTAGGAGAGCTATTTTTCTCAACAAAAACTGATATATTTCATGGAGAAAGAAAATTGACAAACACTGCCAGCAATATATATGTTAGGATATGTTATATTCTATGGTGGATTTCCTTCAGGAACACATATGCCCAAATTAATGCAATATTGAGAAACAATTCATCAAGGATATGGAAACACATCTGTTCCTTTGGATGGAGTAACAGTGACCTTTCTGTCTTGACTGGGCAGCATTAGAATTATGTTAATTGCAAAAACTGCCTAATTTCATATAAATTCCTAATAATTTAAGAATTTATTCCTGTAGATTTTCAAAACCTTTCACAAAAAATAAATCCTTAAGCTTATAATTTCATGATAAGCATGTATTAGCATGTATTTTCCTTTCCTTCATTGTGCTTATATGACTAGGATTTTGTGAACTTAAATGTTTTTTCCCTTGTTATTCTAAGAAAAACATCCATTTAGAAAAGCAAGTGTCAACACAAGGCTTGAATTGTTTTCTCTAAATTAAATTCTTCAGAATTTTGGCTCTCTTAGAGTACTTTCTTATCAGGATGTTTACATATCTGATAAATTTTATACTCTCAAGTAAACCAGTGATAACTGCAAGTACAATACTAGCAGTTTATTTAAAGTACATCTTTTGCTTTTATTATTTAGCAATACATGAAAGCAGTGAATCTGAAAATGTACTAACCCTACATTAATCAAATAATGTAATTCCTAACATCTTTTTAATGCTTTCAGTTTTCACAAAAAGTAACACAAAGAGAGAACAAACTACATTGCCCATATCAGTATCTGTACATATCATCTAAAGAATACTGGTAAATAGTGCAGTTCAAAAAATATTTGTAATAATTTAGCAAACAGATTCAACACATTGATATCCTACTTGTCATTATCCATCATTCCAAATATAGAAAATACTAAATAAACAAAACAAAAAAACAACAACCAAAAAAAAAAAGAGTGAAGTAGCCATCAAACCCAAGCTGTAATGAAACCAAAAGACTGGCAGTGTGTTTTGATGTTTTAGGCAATTGCAGCTCCCTGGATTGTATAAGGCATGAGGGCTGCAAGCCAAGCAGCTTCAACCACCTGTGAAAAGCAGTAATCTCCCTGGAAGCTCGGTCTTGAGTTTCTTGCTATTAAAATAGAAATTAATTTCCCCTCTTTCCTGTTTCTCTCACCTGAGGTACTGTCTATTGGCTGTAGAACAAAATCAACTAAAAATCCAAGACAAGGGTGGAGGAATGGAGGTTTCCCCCTCTCAGTACACTTACCCCACTTTGTAGAGGTTTCCTACACAAAAATTATTCCTTTCTCAGCATTTATCAACACTAAGGTTTGTCTATTTGGCTGTCATTTGAATTGGTTCAAACTATTTAGAAAGCACTTTTTGTCAGTTAGTACATTTATTTTGCTGGTGAATCGATTCTTCTCTCTTTCATCAGCTCCACATTTTCTTCCCGTCCTTCTCCTGTCCCCAAGCATTTCACACAAGCATGGTGTGCCAAATTTCTGTGTTCTGATTGGGCTCATAAACTGCCCAAGAAAGTCAGTGGGATCCAAAAAAATATCAACACAGCAATTAAGTTGTTGTTTTATGGTCTTCAGCACAGGCTGTGTTTCCATAAAAAGCAAAAAAAAAACCATGCAGCACAGAAGGGAACATATAAAGAACAAGAACAGTAGCAGCAGATGTTTTTGTTTTAGATCACTGTAAATAAAAGGAACATTCTACTGACTTGCCAGATTACTTTTGTAATTTCAGTACTTACCAAACTTAATGCTATAAAAATAACTTAAACCATTAGTTCAATTGAACAATTTGTTTACACACAACAACATTTATCATTACCACATTGTATTTCTCAAATAAAATTGTTAATACCTACTGCAAAATCCTTTTTTCCCATAACTGCTTCTCCAGAAGATGTGGCTGTTCCCAGTTTATACGGTCTGCTTTAGAATATAGGTGACTGGGGTGTTGTAACTGAGGATGAGAGCAATTAAGTGATGCTTGCTGGCTTCTTTCTATGTACAGGTGTCACAAGGCACAGACATCACAACAGGCATTAGCTGTCCACTGGCTCTCAGCCTTGGCAGAGGCTGTGTACTGGTAGCTTGGTTTACAGCCTCTCCCTGGCGGAGCAGGACAGAATTGCTCATGACCAAACCCATGGCAGCTGATGCATTATGAGGGTACATCAAAAGCAGATCTGTTGCTTTGCTGGGCAGATAAACTACACAGAAACTCTTGGAGAGAGGCAGTGATTTTCCAGTCCTAGTCAAGCCCTGGAGAGATCAGCTTTCTAGGAGCTAAGGGATGCATGAGACAGCAACCCCATGTCAGCAGACGATACACCCCACCAAGATGCAAACTGTTGCTTTCCATCAGCAAAGCAAGGTTTTCTTCAAGACAGGGAGAGAGTACAGAAAGATGCCAGTCAAGGCTGCGAAGTTCTTAGGAGACCCACAGTCCATGAGGCACTTTTGACATTTCACCACATTGCTGGAGAGATGCACAAGAACATTTTGCGTCTTTTGTCCCTTGCACTATTGTTATTTCCTGATCCAGTGTTAGGGTCCATTATATTTAAGGCTGACATCAACTATATGGACAATAGTCATTCATGAAAACAAGAATCACTTCAAGTTATACATTTAATATGAACCAATGTCACAAACCAAAACATTTTTCAATAAAATCTGTTATAAATATAAATAAGATGCAATTGAATTCATAGGTTTGTGTAAAAGATCTACACAAGAAAAAGAATCAGTTAATTTGCAAGAATAACAATATGAAATATGACAGGAATAAGCTGAAAGACAGCCATTAGCTTCCAGAAAAAGGTAGCTTTCCCATCAGAATGCTGTCCTGGGTCAGTAAGACAGCATGAGATTTCTCTCTGAGCTGTGTTAATTTGCTGCGAACGAAAGCTTAGCCTCAACTAATATGCACACACTTCAAACAGATAGGTCAGTAGCAAGGCCAGATGCACCAGCTGGTTTTAAAAAGCCAAAGTTTGTACTATCAAGCTGCAGGGCAGATTCCCAGCAGGACACAGACCATAACACCACGAAAAAGAAAACTTCTAGCTTTTTTCTGTTAAATTAAAGGTGGAGGCAGAAAGGTTTCTATTATTAAGTTATTTTTCTCTAGTTCTCTGAGTGTCAATGAGTTCAATAAGCTTCAAGAGAGACAAGACAGGAAATACACTACAAAAAAAAAGCAGGAGAAGTCAGTATTACCCTTTTTAACTACGTGATTCTGCTGGTTTATACCAGGATCACATCTGAGTTTGAGCAAAGGTAAAAACCCTTGAGATTCTCAATTAGAATAGCCTGTGAGGCTCTTTCCTCACCACCTACTCCTATTTGGTTTTCTTTCTTTCACCACAAAGCTAAATTTTAGATTTGAAGTCAACCATGGCTTAAAATCGGTTGCTAAAGCAGTGCTCTGCCCTGAGGCACTACTCTGCCCTCTCCTTGCAAGTAGAGCTCTCTAGACAGTGGAAGAGGAAGGGCTTTTTCAAACTTTGTCACTTCTGTTTGCTGAGGAGAGATGAGATGTTCTTCAACCAAAGCAATAAAGATTATTAGCAGAAACATTGTTGTTTGTTTAAAATAAATGGGTTTAAGCCAGCCTGCAGCCCTGCTGGGACAGTTCCATGTCCTGAATTAATTGAGCACATAGTTACATGCCCAAATTGAAGATTATTTTTATCATCAAGGACAAATGTATAATTCCATTATATAGCTTATCATTTGAGAAGATGACACAAACGTTGGATCTTTCATTTAGACACAGAGGTTTATGTACAAATAACTTGAAAATTATCAATTGAACAGGAAAATTGCATTATTTTAAAGCTGCGTTCTTTCAGTTACGTTGTTCTGTGCTCTGAAATAAACATAAAAGCTACTGTATAACATTCTAAGTTTGAGATCATATTTCAGATTTCAGTTGCTTTTATTCATGATCAAGTAGGCACTGGTGTATAAAGTTTCACTTTCAGAGAAAGGAAATTTTATTCACTAAACAGCAGGCAAAGCTTTTCAATTTCCCTCTTGCGATTTATGATAATCATGGGTCAAATATCAAAGTAACTTCTAATAACCTTTTTTTTTTTTATAATGAATGAGCTTTTAATTTTTTGAAACTTGTATATCTGTTTCAGTTCACACATCACCTTTATCAGAATGTGATATATATATACTTTAATAAGAAAAAGGGTTGAGTAAATACACTCTCTCCAGCAGTCCAGATGCCATTATGCTTATGGTGAACAGGTAGTCCAGTCTGCTTGAAGGAATTGGGTATTTACAAGGGAAATAAACATAAATGACAATTTCCTTGGGAAAAGAAGGATATTTTCAAAAGGTTTGTACACTTATGAATAACTTATTAACTTTGGCATAACACCTATTTAGATGGGTATGACATACACATGGATTCCTTCATACCGTTTATCAGTGACATTGCTGCGCTTGGATCTGAGATCTTAGCACCTACTGAACAACAGATAGGAGCTAAAATTCCTCTTCACATGTGAAGCTCTCTGGGAAATACAATCAGGTATTGTGTAGCCAACATGTGACTTTTTAAGTAATTTAGTTAATTTTATCTGCATTGCATCCTATTTATTATTGCTGTCGTGCTTCTGTTGACATAAAAGACACAAACAGCTATTTTGCAAGTCACAATTCTTTCTCTTAGAGTGAGTTGTGATAATATGAATGAGGATTCAGAAACTGCCACGCTGCTTTGCAAGTTTGCTAAGGATGTGCTTCTGGGACAGTACTAGATGTGGCGAAGAAGAAAATAACATTAAAGTGAATGAATGGGAAAAACTTGCTTTTTGCTTCATGACCAAAGTTTTTGAAAATATTTCCTACTTCTTGGTGAAAACCAAACGTCAACATAAAATAACATGTATCTTCTTCTGAAGTCAGTAAGTACTGAGAGTTTCTTGCAAATATTGACAGAGGCTACATTTTTTTGTCTGTTCTGTGGGATTGAAAATAGCGTTACTTGGAAGACATAAAGCACTCTCTAAAACCCAAGATGGAATTAAATGATGATAAACTCATTGCTGCAAAATTGAGCCTTAGTCCATAAGCAGCCTCACTCTTTCAAATGCTTGTTTGCAAGGTGAGGTACAACTGAGCAGGAGTGATGATTTCAGAACCTGTGCTGTTCAGATTGCTCATCAGTACCTATTTGGAGAGTCACTCTCAATTTGAAAATTTAAGTGATTCCTTGCCTACCTATGAAGTGTTCGTTTTCATAGCAGTCAACAGCTGAAACTTCTGAACCAAAAGAATTTGTGTGAGTAGATTCATGGAATGATTGAAACAAAACAAAACCAAGCAAAACAAAACAAAACAAACAAACCAACCAAACGAACAAAGAAGCAAACAAAAACAAGCAAAAAAAAACACCAAAGAGGGAAAGGTCAGTGGCACTTACTTACATTTCTCTCATTCATTTTTTTCTCAATTATCTTGAAAGAATAGCAGAGGTTTAGAATTTCTCTCCAACCCACTAAATGCTGGAAAGATAAGCAAAAAAAATATGTACAACCACACATGCACTGGAAATCTTGAATTTAAATCTCTAATGCATCAGATCTCTGCCTATATCATGATTAGATGAGACTGATAAAGTTTAATGTGTCTTGTGTGCTTAAACTGTAAAACACTGGAGAAGCAACATATGCTTTATCATCAGAGGCATGTTCTTCTCCAAAAGAAAGATTTGGGCAGTCAAATGTTTTAGATATCTAACTTGATTCCAGCTTTCTCACTAATAAAATGAGAATTTAAAACATATAGTCTTATAATAGTGACCTGTCTTAAGGGCAGATCCAGACAGAGGATTAAGAATACTATTCAAAATGCAATACAAGGAATTTACAGCAGCCTGACTGTACTGAATCTTCTTCTGTTTTTCAGAATGTTCATACTAACTACACTTTACTACAGAAAATAAGTAATGCATCATCCTCTTCCTGTAAAAAAATTTAATAAACACTGCTCAGTTCATGGGAAGAACCATTATTTGGGTTTGTTACCAGAAGACATTACAAGGCTATGCTGCTAAGTCCCTATCTAAAGTCACAGGCCTAAAAATAATTAGAAAGAAATCAGAAAACTCACCATTCTCAGTATTTCCCATTGACTTGCACTGGATGGATCATTTTCAGTCCCATTCTGGTGTCTCTACCTTTTCTCCTAAACTGTAGGAGACAGCTTCCCACTTAGCTCACAGTTCTGGATTCTTCCCCAGGAACTGAGTTGAAGAAATGCCCTCTGATGTAGCCAGGTAGAAGATTTAAGAGAAGAGATGAGAGTGAGGCGTGGAGAGGACCATAACTGTTTGGTTGCTGCTAACTCTTGCTATTTGTTTTAGTATGAAAATGAAGCCTGAGGAGAAAAAAGATTAGAGTAACATACATATTTTAGTGAATAGAACAGAAATACATGTTTGAATGGCAGGTAACCAAACCAAAGAGAGGAATTATGAGAAAGGCATACCACTAACTATAAAATAGAAGAAAATTGCTTGTTTCCACATATTCCAATGTTCCACCTGAAATGGCCAAGATTTTAACTTTTCATCTGGAGAGAGAAAGGATATATAGTCCTGTAAAAGTGCTTGTTAAAAGTCAAAGTTACTTACAGGTCAAATTCCCAAGCAAAGAGTAAATCAACAGAGTTAAAGAGGAAATGGCAACATTTCCATTGAGAGAGAGAGGAAAAGAAAATGAAATTGCTTTACTAGCTTGATAGACACATTAAGTGTGTTGGAAATAGCAAGAAAGTCTGTTGCAGGGCTTTTTAGTCACTTCTATGGACACCTTCTTGGGACTTCAGGGTCAAGGGTCAAGATATATTGATTTCTGTTATGCTGAAGAAGAGATTTTAAGTATTTCTTTTTCCTTTGGCTTAAGTAGTAGAAGTGACCATATCACAGAAGGAAGAAAGTTTTTCTTAAAGTGAAGTCTCTGAATTGTGCTGCAAGGATTATCATTAAAATTCAGAAAATTAATAAAGCTTGTGTTCAAAAAATATTTGAGGACTAAAATTCTGATTAAGTTAGTCAAGGATCTTATTTGACGTGTTCTTCAGACAGTAGTGCTCAGGGCACTGCTGAACAAAGAATAATATTGCTCTCTTGTTACAAACCTCACAATAGTAACATTTGCAATGTATAACAGAAATAAGACAGATCTCTGTTCGGAAAATGAACCTTTGCTGTGGTTTCCTTTTCAGTAGTAGCTGATTTTGTAGAATTACTGACTTTTTTCTTATTTGCTAAAATTAAATGCAAGTTCCCAAACAAAAGCATTTGAAAAATAAATTTTTAGAGGTGCCACCTCTCAAAATTTATGTCAGAATATAATGTCTAGTCTCTGTTCCTCATATTCCTCTGGAAACTTAGAGAAATAGAGGAAGAGACACCAGGAGTGCTTTATTTATTTTTTAATTTTTTTATTCATAGGTGACTTTAGAGACTATTACCTCTTGCTGTTTGTATAAGGAGTTTGCATTTTTCCCTTCCTCCCTATTTATTTGTACTAGTGGTAACAATGAAGAAGCTATATTTTTTAAAGATGTTAAGAGAAATTCTAATCAATGAATTCTTCTGTTCAAGCTTCTTTTTCTGGCATATTTCAGTGTCAGCTGTATTTGAAATCCAACTGAGAACTTGTTTATGGAAGATGTACCAGGAGGGAGAGGTTTTGGCTTAGAGTTTCAGGGTTTTTTGGTGCATAGTCACTTGGCTAGAGCTGTGGAAAAGTAAAGGCACTACAAAGACATTCCTGGACCCCTTTCAAAAACAGTTGCCATTAGTCATCTGGGACAAACAGCTGAGGACCCATATGGTAGAGTTTTGGTCAGACATTTCGGGATTGTTCAATAACTAACAACCACTCAGCAAATTCTGACCCAATTGCTACATTACTAGGAGGTCTTATGTTGAATTATGTGACCCTCATCACATGTTTTGGTGCCAAACATCATGAACTCTCACTCAGTTGCCAAAATCCTAATTCCTTTCTGTGTCATTGGTGGTCTCATTTCACGACACTGACATGGAAAGCCAAAGCATGGTGCTGTCCAATGCTGATTTCTCTATAGAGACTTGGTTGTGGGGGGGTAGGAGCCTTGTTGAGAAAATGCAAAGGCCCTGCAGATGGTAACTTTATCTAGGGCTCCTTGCCAGACTTTCTGCAGCAAGCAAAGGCAGTCATGCATGTGAGCAGGTCATGTGGGCTTTTTGTGTACTAACACAGTAGGATGCCAACCCACCATTTTCTTTGGCAGTTGTGAGATTGGCAGAGAAACAAATTTTTCCAACACTCAGGCCTGAAAGATTCTCAAATACCTTTACTTAGAGAAAGAAATCCTTGAATTTTAAGCAGCACCAGCAGACAAAATCACCTTTGATGTGGATTTGCTGTATTCACAAAAAACATGACAGAAGACATGTTCCATATAAACCTGAACAAATCATGACATTTTAACGAATTTGAGGAGTCACTATCATTCCAAATTAAAAATCAATATGTGGTTTTCTTGCCACAGAATTCCCATGTAAAAATTAAATTTAAAGAATGGAAGTTATTTTGAAGAAGGGCACATGCTAACTCAGTAATACTATTTTTATCGCTGCTAAAATTCTCCATATTGCTATTGTCTTTGTCTATAATGATGATGCTTCCACTAAAATAAATGTTTGTAAATGAAAAGAGGAAATTGGACAGGTGGCTGAAACAAAGGTAAGAAGAATAAAACTACTGAAGGAAAAGAATGCTTGGTTTCTTGATTGAAGGGAAACAAAGACTTCTTTGAGAAGTGGATATTTTTAAAAAAGTATGAATAACGTGGTGAGGTTAATCAAAATAAAGGCAAATCACAGATGAGGAGGAAGAGAAAATTGCTTAACTGGAAAGCAAATGGAAATGAAGAGAATCTAGAGTCATCAGTTAAGAGTTTTGCAAACATAAATCCATTTAGAAAATGTATGCAAAAATTGGCAAAAATATTCAATCACCTGAATGGCATCAAGAAAGATTTGTTAATGAAAAATGTTTTTACAAAGTAAAATGCTCAGCTATAATTGCAAGTGTATATTCTGTTTCCCCATGATTTGGGTGTAACTGAACTGCACTAACTGCATGAATAGCGAAAAAAATCATGTTTAAAGCATGTTTAAAGTATTTGTAGGATTCCTCAAGAACAAGAAGGATGCCAAAGTTTCAGGTTGTAAAGAGCCATCAGATAGCAGACAATGATGACATGGAGAGGAAATCTTTGCCAAGCAGCCTGCAGTTTAGTTGGGTAAATTACACAGCAGAACACAACAGTATCACACTGAAAGAAATATGCAGTATATTTGAATCTTTTAAGGGCATCTGTTATTAGAATTTGAAATAGGCTGTATGGAGAGAAGAATGGATTGATACAATAGAAAGACAAGCATTTAGGAAAGGTTTCTTTTTCTCTTGTTTTCTCTTTTTTTGTTGTTTTTTTTTTAAGTTGCAAATACTGAAATGTTTCAGAAAAGTCACTGGAAAATTAAAAGAAAAATTCCACATGCTTTATAGGGACAGAAAATATTCAGGTTTTCCTTTATATTAATTCCTCAGTTTTCTGAGATTTGAGAGTTAGTATTTATATTTAACATTGCCTTGTGATACTGAAAGGAATTGCACAAACACCACAGGAAATGGCATGGGCTGTACAAGAGTGCAGATGTAGGCAGCTTTATATAGGAGCTTAAGAGAAGAGAATTATTACAAGCAAACAAAGAAAATAAAGAACATTTTCAAGCTAAATTCAGTAATGTTTAGGCATATTTAAGATTCTGTAATATACCACCCAATTAGATCATATGGCTGGGATTAGTGATTTGATGAAAAGTAGATTTAAGGGAATCTGACAGGAGCAGCAGGTTAGCACTGTATGAACTCTGACCTGAAGTGACTTTATGTTGGCATGAAATGTACAGAAGAAAAGATGAGATCCGTGGAGAATGTCAGGGAATACAATGAGTAATGACAGGAAACTCTGAGAGAAGGACTTACTGGACCAAAACCAAAACTATCTGAAGAATATACTACTTCTGTCGATAGGTCATTAGACAACAGGAAGAGATACCCAAGCAAAAAAGATAAAAAATCCCACATGGAGTATCTCTTATGAAATCTCATTGAATACATTGGAAAATTACAAGTGACTTGACAAAAGGAGGAAGGACAAAAGAGCCTGAAGTTTTAACTATGACTGCTCTAAGTAGGTGATTTGCATAAGGTACCCCAATGTAACAACAGAAGACAGATGACAGAGAAAATGTGAATTCAGACAATAAAATGTGTGGCCTGGCCTCATTAACTGTAAATCAAGTTTCAGTTGATGCATCTAACTGTCTGGAGAGGATTATAAATTACTACATTAGAAAGTTGGCAGTAATGTGCAGCAAGTAAGAGAGAAGCGTTATCTTCATAAGACACAAAGATAAAATAAATAAAAAAGCATTACCGAATTTTTCAAATGTTACTATTAATGGAATTGGAATATATGTGAGACGACCAGACATGATAATAGGAAAGAAAGGCAGAGATCTTTATCACATTGAAAGTATGAAAAATATTGAATAGCATCCATCAGCACTGATAAGAATTGGAGAAAACATGGGGAATGGAAAGCAGAAATGAAACACCAGTCATTTCTAGTGCACTGGGATTTTATCGTAAGGAAAACACATCAGCACTGTGTAAATTGGAAGTCAGGTATACTGTAGAAACACTTTTGCAGTTGAGGCCAAAAAAAGTGCCAAATTTGTCCTCAGCTCACAGTGTGTGTTAAAGCTCACCCAACTGGCAAATGATATCTAGTATTAAGGGCACAATCCATGTCTCATCTGCTTCATAAATGCCTATGTTGCCCTGAGGGCAGGTTTTTGTTGTTAATTAAAAGAGGGCACATACATATAAACATACACAAACACACATTAGGTCTTGAGCTTTAATAGAAGAAAGCAAAGGGTCTGTGTTATTTTAAAGAAGAAACCTTTAAAATCTAAAGTACACTTGGCAACACTAATAGAAGTTATATGAAATAGTACAATTTTGCAAGCATTAACTCTCACTGACTGGGACATCCCTTCTCTCTAGGGAAGAGAAAAGGAATGGTATGTACAAGCACTTAAATCTCTGTCTGTTATTTTCTTATGAACATAAAAAGGCTTAGAGATTCTTTTGACAAAAGCTGGACTACTTTTAATGTATGTGATGCTCTGTGAAACAGCAATTTGTGACTGGGGGCAGACCCAGATTTTTCAGAGGCACTGAGCTGAGGTTTTAAGAGTTAGAAATTTTGATTTGGGGAGACCTAAGGAGCTACAGGCCTTTGGGGCAATCTGGGACTAGGTTGATCTGTACAGAGTCCTCCAGAAATCAGCTCTGATAAGGACACCAGTAACATATTAAACATCCTGATCTAAGGTATATTCATACCAGCAATTTTATTCATTCAAACATATCAAACCCTCAATCTTTCTGTCCTTGCATACATCAGGGATCTGGTTCTGTGTTTTGTCTTTTGGAGCTGGACCATTCTACTGGATGAATCAGAATAACAGTGCATTAGTGCAGGAGGTCATAGATTTCTTCACTAAGCCAAGGAAATTTAGCCTGTTATCCATTTTCCCTTATCATACTGTAATTTGAAATCACACATGACATCAGAGCTCATGCAGGGCACTCCAGACTCTGACTCATTATTTCTTTCAGCAATTACAGCCAGATGTAGATTTAGACCACAATATGTTGCTCTTTTAAAGTTTTGGTTATGGCTATTTATTGAAAGATTTTTTAAAGTGCAAGAAGGCTGAAAAGTGGGAAAAGAAACTGTCCTGGGTTGCAGTGTATCTATTACCATCCTCATGAGCTGTTGAAATCAGGTGGGGCAGTGTTTCCTTGCCTCCTCCCACCAGACTATCTTGCTGTTAATGGCCCATCATTGTCCTGCTGCATGACTCAGAGATAACTCCCTCCGGACTATCTTCTGTTAATGAGTCCATCAAGGCCTGGCCTCATGACTCATCACCCCATTGTGAGATGCTCCACCCAGAGGGAGGAACCGAGCATCCCATCCTGGATATAATCTGAGATTCTGAACAGCATAGACACCCTTTCCACTGGATTTCCAGAGGACAGGAGCTCCACCACTGGACCTTCCGAGGAAGAGCAGGCCTTTTCTGCAGGATCACAGCTTCAACAGAACCACAGCCACCACTTCAGGAGGACTGCAGCCACCATTTTATCAGACTGCCACCACCACCCTAACAGGGTGTCAGGTTGTATCCTGACTCTCAGTTCAACCCAGTGTTTTCTGCCTTTATTTTTTTTCCCTTTTATTTCCCTATTAAATTTTTATTCTGACTTGGTACTACTTCAAACTAGTACAGAAACAAACCTCAGAAAGAGTAAAATATGCCAAGTGAAGCAAAATAAGAGAAAGGCAGAAGAAGTACAGTGGGCTGTAGGCAGGTGCCAGGGCTATTGGACTGAACTCCAGTGAGGCTAAGCTGGACAGGGCATGAAAACCCACTGGATGAACCCAACCGGAGAAGTCCTTGGATGTGATAGATAACAGTGTGAGATGCTATCAAAAGCTACAGAAAGCGCTGTATTACAAGTCTGAATTTCACAGGTGGTTAAGGGGAAGGCATGTGCCAAACTTCACAGATAACTAGAGAGGAGTGCTGGGGACCTCTGGGTAGTCAAGTCTTGCAAGGTCAACAGTGACTGCAAGACCAGAGCAGTAAGAACACATAAGATTATTGCCCAAGGAATGGTAACAGAGATTACAATTATGGGTATCAATATCCCAAAACTGGAGAAAGTAGTTAGGGATTGATTGTTTATTTAGACCTAAGGAATGGTAACAGAGATAACAATTATGGGTATCAATATCCCAAAACTGGCACAAATTGGGAGAAAGTAGTTAGGGATTGATTGTTTATTTAGGAAAAGATCGGGGCAGAGAAATGTAGGTGCAGGAGTGAAAAAAGGAAGGACGGACCAAAAAATATGGCAATAATGTGTACAAATTACAGCGACTGCTGTGCAGGAGTATCTGTCAAGCAGCCCTGTACTTCATCACTACAGCCAGAGCAGAAAAATACTTCAAACCCACTATTCTGAACAACTGGCAGGATTCAAACATGTCTCTGCAGTCAGAAGGACAGGTTGGGAAGGAAAATTTGTTCCCTGGGCAAAAAGGAGAGTACCAGTATGCATGGTCCAAGCACCCTGGCATCACCCTGTGGGTGCCCATCCCAAGCCTGGTAGCATCAGCCACTGCCCCACACTTTTTAGGAATGAGCTTCTGAGATGCTGCATCTTATGGCTGGCTGTTTACAGTCATGCTGCAAATGTTTATGTGGGTGATAAAAGTGTGTCATCCTGTGCTGGTAGGTAAAGCAAGGCAAGTGCATGCCAGTCCTGGTGAAGGTGCTTACGTTCCAGAATGAACTTGAATGATATTTCATGCCATTGCTTCCTCTGGGGCACAGTTCTCAGAAGAAAAACAAAGAGAAAAAGGGGTGCCTCAACACAGTAGAACTTTTTGCTTATTTCTTTTGCTTGGCTTTTCTAGTGTTTTTTGCATTATACATGCACATATCCTGTTGTCTAATGACCTGTGTGAGGTGTTTTTTAAAAGTTAAAGGCTTTGATTATTGTTGAAATTTAAAATAAATAAACCTGATCAAATTTATTTCTGTTCTTTGTCAGTCTAAAAGTGGTCTTCTGCATTTGCTTACATCTTTCCATTTTCCGACTATAGTCCCAAGAGACAGGGATTTACTACTTTTCAGAGAGTTCATCAAAATTTCCAGTTAGGAAAGTTTTTCTCTCAAAATTGAGAGGTTTTTTTTCTTGTTACTTTGACTGCATTTCTTCTTATTGTTATTAAAGCAAATTTCTATCAGCCATGTAAAAAATAAAAATAAAACCTAGGAAAATGGTACACTGACAGTGATTACTTCAATAGACCTAATATATTATCTCTTACACAATATTTTCCCATCCCAAAAGACTTACACTTTTCTTCACTTTCCTTATCCTGAAGTGTTCTGTCACTTCTGTGTTAATCCCCATTAAATATCAGAAGACTTCTGTCAATCCTAGTAGCCATTAACACTTCTCCAAGCTATGGTATGTACATGTGCCTCTTCAGCTTCCCTAGGAAGCCAATCTCTCTGGCTCTTTGGCTCTCATCATGGTAATTTCTTTTCTCAGATCGCCCACCAAATAACATATACAGAAGCATGGTGATCAGAAATGTATGCAGTGTTGCAGAACAGGGAATGCTATGGTCCTGTTCTCTCATACAGTGCCTTTTCTTATGATAAATAGATCCTCAAATCCAACTATTTATCTAGTGCAGGCAGCAGTGAATGACCTTTAAGAAAGCAAACATCCAAAGAGAATACACTTCAGCACATGTGGGCACGATATTTTTCAATTATTTTATTGCAAAGATTTTAGAATACACAGGACTGAACCAAGTGGTTATACATTCATTTTTAAGTGAAGTGACAAAACCATCATTATTCAAACTAGCATATAGTGCCACAGTTGCAGACACAGCTTGGGATCATTTCAGTTGGTCACAGTCTTTTTCTTTCTCATTACCTATAGTATTTGCATTGTATTCAAATGTCTATGTTCAGAGCCTGTGCTGAGCACAGCATAATATTTGGGGGAAAAAAAGGAAGTTTTTTCTTGCACAACTTGGTCAAAACACACTCCTAATCATTAGTCTAATAGCTCTTCATTCTCCAGTGACACATAAAGAAGTCGAAATCCGGCACTTGCTTAGTAATGCAGTGGATCTGTTCTAATCTCAGTGGAAGGTGAATGCCTACATGCCACACTTGGTTTGCCAAATTTTATCCATGCTTTTTCTGAATAAAAGAATGCTTGAAGATTCAAGTGGTAATCCAATGGGGAGCCATAGCTCCTCCATATTCTCTGTGGCACAGAGGTGGTATAAGGTGACGGACTCATTTTACACCCACTGCTGATCACTAGAGGCTACCTCAGTCTCAGAGTGCCCCAGTCAGGATTTCCTACTAATTCTGTGTAAAGATGGAAATAAAACACAATGCAGAGCAAAGCTAAGAGTGTCATGTAGTAAAGAGAAGGCAACACCCAATCTGGATAGGAGTTTCTTTTATGCTTAAATCTCCTCTATGTGAGCATTTTCCACCACCCAGATATCATCAGCAGTTGCTGAACACAGCTGCTACAGACCTCTTGGGAATTTTTGAGACTGGAAACCATGTAAGACCCTGTCTTTATTGGGGAAAGATGGTAAAACAGTGTGGAGAAAAGCCTTGCCTCCTCTCCTAGATTTGGCAGGATACTTAGGGATTTCATCATCATGAATTTAAATGTTATTAAAAATAAAATATTTAGCAAGATTTCTCTGGTATGCTATCACACCCCAGAGAGCATCAAAACAGAAAGACAAAGAACAGAAAGAAAAATGAACTTCATTGGGTGCATTTATTTCCTTTAAACTTAGTTTGTAAAAATAGGGTTTTTTCTCTCCAAGTTTATAAAATCTGCGCATTTAGAAATCACTTATAGGGCTGTATCCTGGTATATCATCATCTCTGATGATGCCAGGTTCATGCAAAAGTAAAAATCAGTACTTTCTGCTTACAGCCATGATAGAGATTTCCATCTAAATGATGAACATGAATCAAGTATAGCCTCTAAAAGTAGGAATTATAGTTTAATCTGGTAAGGTCTGTCATCCCTGGGGAGACATGTGCACCTTAGAGAAGTTCATTTCATCTGCTGAGAGGTGTCCAGGGCAGGCAAGACATAGGCTTTCACTGTCTCTTAATTACTGGGAGATCCTAGATGCTTAAAGTTTTGGAAGACAATTCCTGAGTGAGATTAATGCCATGTTTATTCATGAGTGTTAAATATTTGAGAGCTTTACTATCCTCTTTACAACATTAGGGATCAGATCATGATGGACCTTGTGTGTGTGTGTGTGTCTGTGTGTGTGTCTGTGTGTATGTGTGTATACATACACATATACACACGATCAGAAAGCACTAGACATTTCATTTAACACTGGAGGAACTGAGACAGAGAGAGTTTATGGCATCTCACAGAGGATTTAACAACTGATTTCACAGCCAAGACTAGTTATAATAATTCAGCTTGATATTTTAGGTGTATAATTATTGGTGCCCGGGCTTTGAAATCAGTGGGTGTATACAGGGACCATGAAAGATTTAGCTAATTTCTATCACTTTATCTACCCAGGAATCAGCAGTAAGGTGATTAAAAACACTGGGAGTTTATTAAGAGGAATGACAAAGGTACTGCCAAAGTTTTCTTCATTGCTAGCAGCTGTGCAGTATTAAATCTAGTCTAGACATCACTAACCAAACTGCATTTATGCAGCAAAGATCCCTAGCAAGAATGTTTAGAGAGCACACAAGAATAAATGTTTAGGCACTCCTTAATTGTAATTGACAAGAATTCATAGGAGAGGCTTGTACTGACCCTACAAGATCAAAAAAAATTATTGTGATGGGGATGTGCTGCTTTCTTGTGTTGTGCTTCTTGCGTTGCATAAAGCAGGAGTTTTCAAACATAGTACTTGCTATGGCTTTTGTATACCTCCATTCACAGAGTTAATGCAGAGAGGAAGGAAGCAGTGCAGAAGAAGGGAAAATAATTGCGTTAACAGGGTTTTTTTCCAAAGTACTGGCACTTTGTAGAAGTTCCACTTTGTAGTATGACTTCTAACTAATTATGTGTTTCACAATACACATTTTCAAAAGAGCTGACTAAGGTCAGTGGGAAGAAGAAAGAAAGCAAAAAAAATGGCAAGTGAAATATTAAATCCTAAAGTGGGAAAAAAATATTTCCCACCAAGTCAGTTCCAATATTCAAAAGTTTAGACGGAAGTGATGAGGATACATGCAAGGGTAACAACAACACAGAGATAAAATAATGGTTGATGTAATTTTGATTCAAACTTCACTTGCCCTTTTATCTGCAAAAGAACAGATGCTCTAGCTAGTTCCAAATTATGAAACTGTAGCTTCAAAACACATTCTTCTCTCCACTAAGAAGATTTAAAATTTAAATTAGTATCCCTACATTGTATGCAAGTCAGCTACTTTATTTTCACAGAAAGAACAGGTTTTTTATCAAGGTACAGGTCTCAGAAAATATATTTTACTTGCAATGAGTTGTTAGTGACCACTTAAAAGTGAAATACGTCCTTTACCATCATGCAAATAGGGGTAATACTTATCAAAAAGCATAGAAACTCACAGTGTTAAAAGAACACACACAGATTTCTCTCTGGCTAATTTACCAGAACTTAATACATTTAGTAACTGGTTCCCTGGCATGTGTTGACAATCCTGACCTAAACCACATAGTCAGTCACTTGTTCTAACAGATTCTAAGTTATATTACCTAATTCAGAAACGAAGCACAATAAAAATACTGGGGTTTTTCAAATTAAAAAAAAAAAAAATCTGATGTCCAAAGAGGGAAACCCAAGAACTACATCATTTATTCATTGAATTCAAAAGCTTTCTTCAGACAGGATGATAATATTCACTCTGAAAATCCTCATCTTCCAGGTGACACCAAAGTTGTGAACAGAAAACCATAAGAATTTTGCCATATTTCTTTCCTGTGTCATCCATTTGAACAGCAGGAGAGAGAAAAACAGAACCTACTGTATAATTTTGTGTCTTAATTGCTCACTTTAGTGTGAAATATAGTAATCTATAGGCATTTATGCAATAAGCATTTCACCTGTTTGAGGGGGTGACAATTCCTGAGCAAACTGCTAAAGAATCATGAAGAATACCTGTAGTACAGCATTACTTTAAAAGGTATAACCATAAGAAGACGCAGATCTAAATAGGCATGATACTGCACAGGTTACATTTGCAAAGCTTCTCAATGTATGAAATTACACGTCTTAGGTCTGGCTCCATTTGATATCCACCCTGCACTCGTCCCACTGTGTCTACAGGAACATTGTAATGACAGCAGCTTTACTTGGGGTGACATGAATAAGGGGAAATTGAAAAGTAGATCAATACTAATGCAATCACAGGAAAAAAAAGAAAACCTTAATCTCATATCATAACATTGCCAGAATTGAAGGAGAACTTATTGATACAGACAAGAGAACTAAAGGAATACACATACAAATAACACCATTACCTGTGAAGCGGAGATGACCAGAGGAAATCTTTCAAGCTGTCAGGCAGAAAAATGAGAAGAGTATGGTGACAAATGAACTAAGCATGATGACTTCTGGAAAGAAAAATGGGAATGGAAGACACCATGTAACCCTTTGGCAAAGGAGATTTTAAAAAAAACAATGTGAATGGAGTGATGTGATTAATCAAAGTGAAGTGCAGATCATGGAAGAGGAAGTTCAAAGAAGATTGAGAAAATTACTTAATTGGAAAGCACCAGGAAAAGAAGAGAATCACCAAACATCAGCCAACAGCTTAACAAAATCCTACCCTCAATTCAAAATACATATATGAGAAGCTGAGATAATTATTATACAGTGGCAGAAGGGTTCAGTTAATTAGAAAGATAGAAAATATGTTACACTAGAACAGTCTCCCATGAGGGTTTGATGTTCTTAGAGAGTGTACAAAATACAAGAATGTCATAACATATTGCCTATCCCTTGGGAATGGACTTGCATTAGCTCATGGAGAAAAAGGCTTTCTTGGCACTTAAAAGCAGGTCAGACTATGCCAGTCATTGCAGAATCTAGATAATTTCTAACAAGCAAGTTCTTGTATCAGAGAAAGAAAGCCCAAGGAAAGAAGGCAGGCCTGCCAGCTGGGCAGAATAGCCTTTTCCAGAAAAAAAAAAAAGGCACACATGATTCAAGACCTCACCAGAGGGGATTTCTTCACACATTTTGAAGGAGTCTTTAGATGAAATTTATCTCAGGCCAGAAAAATAGAAATAGCATGATGAATCAGTTTGAACAGGAGAAAGCTGCGGGAAAGGACTTTTTTTTAAAAACTTCTAAGACCAGTCAAAGCTGAGCTCATAACCCATCTATGTCACAGCCAACTGTTATTCTATTATTTCATTCCTCCATTCCCCTTTTTGGCTCAGCTTTCCCTTTTTCTGTGTATTTCAACTCATTTTCCTTTTCTGCTGCAAATAACTGTCACTATGTGATTCAGTTAGAAGGTTTTTCTGGTACTGATTAAATAAACACCTATAAATTCAGATATTTGTGTCAGATATTTTACTGATATGACAACATGGATTTTTTTATGAAGCTCTGAGAATACTGCCAGCAGAATTCAAATTCTGCAGGATCAAAACATTTTGACGAAATGTAGAGATACAAGTTTTCTAAATCTCATGTACTCTTTTAGCTTTGTAAAGTCTTTCAGCTTATCTTTTGGATGTGCCCATTAAGTTTGTTCCTCACACATTATCAAAAACATCTGGGATGTTCTAGTTATTTACAGCCAGGATAAACAGTGTAGGTATGTCTGAAATGCAGATATGTCTGAAAGCTGGTGGATTTTGTGTTGAACTTGAAATTTTGGCCCAATGTTACTTTGTATCACTACACTAGAATCAGGCTGGAATAGACTTCTGAAACTATCTATAAAAGGAAGTATGTCAGATGATTAATGGTCATGCTGAAAATGCAGGGGGAAAATGATACGATTATTCATGTTGTTTTGAGCAAATTATTAATCTTCTATTTGCAGTTGAGGAAACTGGAGCTGATTGGTGATTTGGACTCTGTAGAAGAAAAGTGCCAGGAGGATGTAAATGTTAAATCTCTCTTTTTATTATTGCTACCAGTTGACATAAGGAATTTGGCAACAGAGTCTGCATTGTTGTTCAATTCCAGTACAAATGTTCTGACTGACTGTCTGAGAAATTGTTCTCTTTACATCTAATCTAGTGGCAGAAGAGGAAAAAGAGGTAACAGTTCAACCAACCCTAGTAAATAGGAATTCATTCGGTCGATATGATGTTCCATAGATATTCTACACAACGCCTGGACAGAGAATATTCCAAGCACATGCTCCTCACTACTTGCAAATCTGCAGAACAGATGCAAATAAATTTAAGCCTCCAAAATACTTCTGCTTTTTTTCTGACTAGTGAAGGATTAGCAAAAAGAAAGCAAAGGATAATGAGAATAGCTTCCAGTGCTTTTTTGTTAATACAGATTAGCAGTAGGCATAACTCAAATGCCTCTCCACTTCTCCTCTGCTCTGGAGCCAAGTATCACTGAAATGGAGCAGCTTTGCTGCTACACATGGATTTTGACAGCTTCATCCCTATCTATGCACTCAGCAATGGGGAAGCACCACCTCTCATATTCGCATCCCAGAGGAAGAATGTGCATTAGCTTAGAAGATGTATTGAATCAGAAAAGTCCAATGTCCCCTCTTCACTCAGAACTGCTCAGTACTAGAGCAGACCTTGCAGATCCCTTAGTAAAGCGCTACTTCTAGGCACCTGCAGCTTTGCACTGCCAGTCCTTATGAATTAGGCAACAGGCACACTAATCCACAACTGAAGGTGCCTAAGCATCCATGTTCCACATTCATCCCAAAAGCTTTACAAATCCTTGATACATATCTCTGCACACAGTTATTTTATACCAAGTTAACATCTGACACATTCGGCACCCAGATACTGCTCCTTTTCTGTGCCACTGGTGTTTTATCAGTTGTGTGTTTGGTGCATTCAAATGAGGAGATGCTCCAGACTGCTCCTCTGAGCCAGTGTGTTTAAGTCCTTCAAGACTCGCGTGTACAGATGCTCATGAGGCAACTTCTGTCAAGCCTAAGACTTAATTCTTAAAATGCCAGATTCTGTCAGCTCTACACTTGTGCCTGGAGAAAGACCAGGCATAGTTCAGCACTCCTGCCCTGCTCTGTGAGGGCAAAAAACTGCCATAATTCTGGCACCCCAGGACCAAGGGATGAGGGAGGTCTTGTCTTTATTTTCTTTCCTGTTTACATAGAACAATACCACCTTCTTGTCCATCTCATTTTAGTTATCCTTAGTCTCCCCTTCTACAGCTGCTAACTCTCAGTATAATCAGGTCTCCATTAAAGAGCAGCAGCCAGACTTATTGCTATAGGCAAACAAGAAAAAATGCTCACCCAGAACTGGATCTTCAAATAGAGTCTGGAACATCAGCTACAGCATCTTCTCAGACGAGGTCAGGATTTTGTTCTTCCAAAAGGATGCAACACAGCTAGAAACTGGACCAAAACCTTCCTGCCAGACCTGAGAGGAGAACTAGGAGGTAGCAGTTCATCCACAAAAATTGATTTCGGAACATTTCCAAAGCAATGTTTATTCCCTTTTCTGGCCTCTTCAGGTTTAAGATTTGCTAATCAAAACATTTGCCACCATTTAACTATGACAACATTTTTTGGAACACAAATATTTAGAAAGCATGTTTCTTTTCCACTAAATCTCTGGATTTCTTAAACTTTTATCTGAAATGATATGCTGTTTTTGTGCTCTGAAAGAAGCCCTTTGATTTTCATGTCTTCTGGGAATATTGAAAATAAAGTTTCTTTTGATAATGAATGTTCTGTAGATTTCAAAGCTACAATAGATTTACATCTGTGCAACTGAAAGCCAAATTTAGCTTTCCATTTGTCATTACTTACTGAGCTCATGAATGGCCCAGCTAATGTGATCCATGATTTATGACACAAAATACTGTTGCACCTAGCCAAATATTCAGAAATCTTTGAAGTTATTGCTGGGCTGAGCAAAGGGCAGGAACATTTCATCCAAACCCAGATACAGAAATTAATCTAATTCTCTGCCAAAAGGAAGAAAATAAATGCATTATTTTCATCTTTCCTAGTAATGGGTGCTTTTCCATCACCTTCAAGCTTGCAAGTTAGCTGTGGCCATGTGAATGAGTTCCTCCATGAAATATGCTTTTGCAGTATTTACCACCCTCCACAAATCACCTCCTGAAAGGGCAGTGTTTGTGAATCAAACCAAAGAATGTTCCCTCAATCTGCTCTGTTCAGCCACATTCCTACACAGCCAGGGTAACTCTTCAGCAAGCTTCTCCTTGCCCTGGATGCCCCGGCAGTTTGTAGCAGTGGGAAGTCATGGAACAAAACATACATGGTCCCAGCAACTTTCAGTGTAACACTGTCATCCCTCTAGGTACAGCACCCCAGAACAGACTCCGTCATCTGACAGCATGGAAATGGTCCTCTAGGAATTGCTTAAAAAACATCTGTGGTCTCTCATTCTGCATTTTTGATTCTCTGGAGAGGGAAATATATTATTAATCATTAGTAATGAGAAAAATACATTATTATTAAGGCTCTCTGCCTTAATTTGACATCTTCATTAGGGTGTGAGTTCATCCATATTTGTATTAGTCCACTAGCAGAAATTTAAGGAGAATATATACAAAAGAGGTCAATAATTCTTTGTTCTGTGTTCAGTTCTGTGTTGTGCCACTCTCTTGAAAAAAAAAGAAAGTGTGAATACCAAGTCTGTACAAACTTGATTCCATTCGAAGTTGCCAATTTGTGCTTTTATGGGTCAATAATATGATTGGTACAAACTGATATGGATGTTTAGCAGAAATGTATGAAAATCCCTTCATTCCCATTCTACTGGATCCTTCTCTGTGCTCTTTTGCATTAGGTAGTGTTTTTTCCTGCCAGTCTGACTGTTTGCTATTCAGAGCAGAGCTCTCTCTGGGGATTTGTTTTGAAGGTGTTGTTCTGGGCAGCCAGAAACAACTAGGTTCTCTTGAGCTCCTGATGGTTTATATGTTACTTCAAGAAGTTCTGTGACATCTTTGCTCCTAAAAAGGATTAGGTTAAAAAAAACATGTTTGGAGGAGGAAGTCACTATTCTTTTTGTTATTACAAAGTAGAAAACAAGCACCACTCTTTAAATAAAAAAACTTTTTCATTCTTATAACTTTAATTTTTTCTTTCAATTTATAAGACATAAATTCTGTCAGGTTTCAAATCTCAAAAAATAATCTTTCATATAAATATTATAAAGGAGTGTAAATTGAACTTTCTTTTGGCTGAGTGCTTAGTATAAAGTGCAAATGTTGTAAATCAATTTATCAGGGTGAACTAAACATGGTTAATCATAACCTGAAAGACTGGATTCTTATTATTAAAATCTAATAAACAAGAATTCTTTCCTACCCTCATTCATGCAATTTTATAGGAAGCAGAAAGAAAAGCCATTTTCATACAGTTCTCATTCTTCACTCTCCCAATCTCTTCTTAAAAAGCTTATTAGTATTTCAGTCCTTGGAAATCTAAGAGGAGATTTATTCCAGGAAAAGATAAGTTGTCCCCAGGTATATGCACCTAATTTCCACAGGTTTTTAGAAAACCCACGGGTAGTCTGACTATATCGGTGAACTGCCATATCCCTTAGACAGAACCATCCTTTTAAAGAAGTTTACCATGTTGTTAACTTCTCAAAAGTGGAGAGGTTTGTTCTTTTTGATTTAGTGTGGTCTTTTTCAAATCGCCTTCGATTTCCCTGCCCTATGAACGATCTCAAGAGGGGTGTCTGGTGTGAAGCTGAGGATCTAGATATGGAGGACTTGCATAGTCTTTACATATGACCTATCATGGGCTCCTCAGTCTGTACAAGTTTGTAGGGGCATTTTGTTCTGTGCACCTGTAGCTGATGCCACCTCCCTACATAGTATTTGACTGAATGAACAAGAAATAGATGCATTATTCTCAGAGATACTATGGTCTCAAGACTCTCGGGAGTCTCAAATCTCCACTGTAGTGGAGAAGCAGGTGGACTCAGAACCCTGCAGGGTAATCAGTCAAATGACTGTGAGCCAAGGGTCTGTTAAAGATGAAGACTGGAAGCAGGCCTGAGAAGATTCCTCCTCCTTCTCAGAATTTCACAAGTAGGACTGGAACCTTCTACAACAGGTGTGAGGTTCTGGAACTAGAAGGCCAGACAACTGATGAGGTGGGTGAAGATCCTTCTGGGATAGTGGGGCCTCCTGAAACAGCATCATCTGTATCCTGCACCACGCCCTCCTTTGTTAAGAGGAAAAGAAGGGTAGTTGTAATAGGAGACTGCTGTCTAAGGGGCATGGAGGGCCTGATTTGCAGACCAGACCCAACTCACAAGAAAGCCTGCTGTCTCTAGGGGCTTGGATAAAGGACATTACTGGAAAACTCTCCAGTTTAGTAAGGCCCCTTACAAAGCCAGGCTGGCCAGTGATGAGTGATGGGATGCTGTGTCAAAACTTGAGGAAAGGGGCACTAATGGGATCTCCCAAAGTGCCTCAGGAGGTGTTGGCTACAATGTACCACGCCTGAAATGTTTCCACACTAATGCCCCCAGCATGAGGGACAAACAAGGGGAACTCCAGGCTTTGGCCCAGTCCCAGAGATTTGACATTGCTGGCATAAGGCATAAGGGAAACCTGGTGGGATGAGTCCTGTGCCTGGAGTGCCTTGTTGGATGTTTACAGGCTCTTCAGGAGGGACAGGCACGGCAGGAGAGGTGCAGGGGTGGCACTGTATGTAACAGAAGGGGTAGAATGTATGGAGCTCACAGCTGGCAATGGTGCAGTTGAGAGCCTCTGGATAAGAATCAAGGAACAAACAAATAATGCAGATGCCATCGTGGGAGTCTATAGACCTCCTGGCCAGGACAATGATGAATTAATCTTTGAGGAACTAAGAGGCTCTTCCAAGTCAACTGACCTTGTCCTTATGGGAGACTTCAGCTCGCCAGAAATTAACTGGGAACACAACACAGCTGTACAACCCGGGCCAGAAGATTCCTAAAAAACCTGGATGGCACCTTTACGGAACAGGTCCTAAGGGAGCCAGCTCAGAAAAATGCCCTCCTTGATCTTCTGCTTGTCAAAAGTTTGGATCTCATGAGTGAAGTGGAGATTGGTGGCAGTCTTGTCCATAGTGACCACAAAGAGATCAAGTTTAAAATCTTGTTAAGAGGAGGAAAAGTGCCAAAATCTGAACTCTGCATCTGAGGAGAGCAGACTTCAGGCTGCTCAGGGAACTAGTAAGCAAGGTCCCCTGGAAAAAACTTTTTACAGATGCTGGCATCCATCAGTGTTGGTCACTTTTTAAACATCACCTCATAAGGGAACAGGAGCAGGGAATTCCCAAATGTCAGAAGTCAAGCAGGGAAGAGGAGGGACAGACACTGATCTCTTCTCTCTGATGACCACTGACAGAACCCAAGGGAATGCCCTGAAAGTGTGTCAGGGGAGGTTTAGGTTGGATATTACAAAAAAGGTTCTTCCCCCAGAGGGTGGTTGGGCACTGGAACAGCTCCCCAGGGAAGAGGTCACAGCACCAAGCCTGACAGAGTTCATGAAGCATTTGGACAATGTTCTCAGGCACACGGTGTAGCTCCTGGGGATGGTGCTGTGCAGGGCCAGGAGCTGGACTCAGTGATCCTTGTGGGTCCCTTCCACCTCAGCATATTCTGCGTGACTCTTTGTGTGAAGGTTTCTGAAGGATTCACTGCAGTTTGTCCATGGAAATCAGTACAGATTAGCTACTGGAGCCACTCACTTTAACAAATTCTATTTACTGCCTGAGAGAATTCTCTTGCCTCCCACCAAAGTTCTTCAGAAATGTACTTTTCACATGTTTGCAATCTGTCAAGCACACTTTTCAGAGCTTTAAGATGTGAAACACCCACTCCTATCCTATCCCACTTTCTTTGTGCTCTAACAATTAAAGTCCTTGAAAACAGTTGCAAGGACTTAGCAGGTCAACTTCCTTCTTGTCCTGAGCTGAAATAACCTCTTCTTATCCTCTGGAGAAATAGGAAATACACACCTCTTCAGAGGACTTTGCTTTGTATTTTCATTTGCTATAACTTCTAGAATAACTTTCTATGTGGACATACAGCCACCTGGTCTTCTAAAGGGAGAAGTTTTAGACACTTTTTTATTGAACTCATGTACATTGGGATTTTTTCCCCTTCCCTGGTCAAAAAGAAGTAATTTTTCAGAGACCTCCCCATTTCCGCTCTACTTATAGGCAAGCCAAAGTTCAGAGAGGTTGACACATGCCATTAGACCCAGTCCAATCTAGAAATAAAAAAATATTTCACTGTGATGCAGCATCAAGAAAGAAGTCTGACATTCCAACCTAAGCATATATACTGCTTTCTTTTTCAAGGAATAAAGTATTTGGTACAAAAGTTCATTTAAAAAAAAAGATTTTGGAGGCAGGGGAAGGATATAGCTTATTATATATTCTATGTTATGTCTACTATGTGTTCCTGCTTGGCATAGTCCTGACAAAATAAATTACACTGAGAGATTACAGCACCTAGAGAATTCACCCAGGTGTGGAACCACAGCAAACTGCTCCAGGGATGCACTTTAAACATATTAGATTTCTCTCTACAAAAAGATTATTTTCTTCTTTTATTATTAATTGTAGCATTATGTCCTTTCCCAAAGTGATATTTTTGCCATATGCTGTCCCTCTTTTATATCAATTTTGCTACCTCCTGTGACAGCAGCCAATGTGTCTTGCAGCAAATGCTAAATTTGTTATGCCAGAAGGCATGAAAAATATGACACAATGAGTACTTACACGCTACCAGATAACAAAATTATTTTATTTAAAACATTATTTTACACTGTAACACTTCTTTGCAAAACGAGTTTTTCACAAAATTTGCCAATGTTTTCTACCACAAGGAACTTTCTTAAATTTTAAGAGCTCTATCTTCAAATGGAGCAGACTTAACCTTTCCTTTTCCTGCACACCACTAGAGCAGCACAAGCTCGCTCCTTCTTGTCCTGGCCATTCCTTTCTGCCTCCCTCCTGTGCACTCCCAGAGTGTCCCTGGCATGACACTGGCCCTCATAAAAGAATGACAGGGACTGCAGAGCTGTGGAGAGCATGGGCACTGGGACTTCTCCCTCTGGGTGCCAGCTCGGCTACTGGATTAATTTTGCTTTAAAGGAAAACCAAAGCTTCCATCACTCTTCTGAGAGATTAAACAGATTAGATTTGAAGGAGATACTGCGCTGAGCCCAGTGCTCTTGAAGCCTCAGACACCTGTGGATGTCAGAGAGGAGCTTGGCACTTCTCTTCCCAGGACAGCAAAGGAGAGTAGGGCATGGATCTAACCTAGAGCTTCCAGTCATTGACATAGATGTGGATCTCTGATGGGCATTTGGGCTTTGGGGGAGTCACTCAGAGAACTGCAGCTCTTTCAAACCAAAGTACCTACTGGTGCAAGCACTCAGTAAATCATACAAAAATCATTGTGGAATCAGTAACATGGAGAAAGGAGATTAACTAGAAACGTGGAAAATTATTTAAGTGTTAGAGATAATGAACTCAGCAGGGCCTGACAAAATGTCCCCCTGTGAGTACTCACAGCAGTAGCCAGAGCAGTCTCAGAAGTATTAGCACTGATATCCAAATATGCTTAGAAGACAATGAGATCCCAAAGGACTGGAAGAGGACAAAGAGAAAATCCTTCTCAAAGAGGAAAAAGGTCTATCTAAGAAATTGGAGACTGTTCAACCTAACTTCAGTACCCCAAAGAATAGTGGAATAAATTATAAAGTAATCTATCAGTTTGTTAACACAAGAGGGTAATAAGAATCATTTAGCATGTATTTTTGAAAAAAATGTGCTCAACACAACTTCCTTCTTTGATAAAATTATTGGCTAAGTGGATGAGTGGGAAGCATGAAAATATCTTGTCTTTATTATGGCTTTTGACAGTGACCAACAAGATACCCTCATAATCAAACAAGAGAAATATATTCTAGATAAAATTGCTGTAGAGAAGGTTGAATAAAGAATAGTTCAAAGTCTGTTTTCTACCAAAAGGAGATGAACAGATTCTTAGAGAGATATGTCCTACATCTTAAAGTCTTCAATATTTCCATTAAGGTGAAATATTATACAGAGAATATATTGGGGAAAAAAACAGATTACCCCAAATAGATAGCTCTCTGGATAAGAAATATAAAAAATTATCTTAACTTTGACAAATCATCTGAGAGAAAGAAGCTGATATCTACTGTGTAACTTATGATGTAAATCACATGAGCAGGGAAAACACCAAATGTATAACTACAAAATACGGAGTAAAAAGTTAAAAAATACATCAGGAAAGGATTAGAAATATACTGCAAATCACACTTCCACTTCAAAAAAAAAAAAAGGAAAATATCTTTCCAGCCCATACAAAAGGTGCTTAATCATTTTAGTATATCTGGGACTATATGTCTATTACATATATTGAGCAATTCCTCCATTGCTAAACACTGCACACGAACACAGAATATTCATAGGAAAGCTAAAAATATAAAATATTTCAGACATTCTGGAAAACATGAAGTAGTGGGGGTGATTCAGCAACAAGCAAAGAAATAGGCTGTGGATTCCATTTTCACATCACTAAAAAGTTGATATGAAACCCACAGGGGTACATTATTTGCTATGGAACTGGCAAAGAAAAATTTACTATCGATTGAAAAACATCAGCATTTATGTATATTTGGAGGAATTTATAGAATCCTTGAAATCACTTTGATCAGAGGTTTTGGATAAAGGAAACCTATCCTCATGTCAGGGATGACTTTGTAACCAAACCTCACTAAAAATACATGTATGGTAAATCGAAAAGGCGACATTGGCTCCCACTAAGTTTTCTGGAGATCACACCACCATTGAACCTGCTCCACAAACTGATCTTCTCTAGCTCTGTGGTCATCCACCCTTCAATTCCTCACACCCAGGTCTTTCTAGTAAAATCCAATAGTAAAATATTTCTTTACCTTCCTTCTAAAGATCAAGTGGCATGAAAGTTAACACTATTATTCCCAACAGTTTCTCTAGTGGAAAACACAAGTGTTTGCTCTGTGTCATTCAAACAGGGAGAATTTCAGTTTTCTCACTTAAAGTAATGGGCATCTTTTTAAAAAAACTTTGGAAGACACTTAAAATGTATTTTGCAAATTTGGAGAATCAGGGAAAGTAGTTTAAAAGCAGCAAAATTAAAGAGAGCTGTTCATAGGCACCTTGCTGCTGTTAAATAGTTTGAATAATTCTTTGGGATAATCTCCTGAGATGGAAGATATGTCAAGACAATTTAACAGCTCTCCTCTGTAATTTGAAGTATTCCTTATTTCAAAAGCTGGAGTACATTTAAGGATATATTTCAGGCTCCCTAACTCCAGTGGAATCAGAAGTCTTTCTCTATTGACTTCCTAAATGCATTAAATTCTCTTCTAAATTGGAGCCTCTGCATGTCTCTGCAGCCCTCTGTAACCCAAGGGTTTTCACCAGATACACATCCCAAAACAGTGAAACAGCTGGAACATTTCAATGTGTTACAAGAAACTTAATTTTAAAAAGATATTCAGGTAAGGTTAAATTTTTAGTCCTTTAGGACTAGCACCAACACAGAACTCCAAGACCATTCTGCTTTACACCCCTTGTCATAAAGAATGCTGAAAAATGGGGAGGGGGGAGAACCACTGGTTGAAATGTAGTCCAGAGAGAGGCAAAACATTTCTGTCTTTGGGACATTTTAGTGCATATAGAGACCAATGTTCTTGTTCCTTCCAACCAGCGGGAAGATCCCCTGATGAGGGAATTCTGCTGAGATGTAGCCACTGGCATTTACAGGATGATGTTACAAGGGAGAAATGATGGTTCTGTAGCAAAATATTAAAGACCTTTTTGGGTTCTGACACATGAAGACATCTAGGCAAAGGTGGAAAATTATCTGTTCTAGCACTGGGCAGCTGCACAGGGTGCCTGTGAGCCCAGCTTTGTGCTGTGTCACCCATCCTGAACAGAGGAAAGGGTCCCTGCAGCCATCCTAGCCTTGGATCTGGAACAAGCTGGCTGGCTGACTCCAGAATAGGCCCCAGGAGTCACATCATGTTTATAGAGATGATCAAGAAATCTGTTTCTAGGTTCACCATCTTATCTGGCAATGCCTCATGTCACACCAAGGAGATCAGTTGGTGATTTCTGAGTAATCCTAAATAGAAGAAAATTGGGTTGTATACAAAGCAAATGGGAGCAAAACTCAAGACTCAGGACTTACCTGCAACTTCTAATACACTTCGTTTCAATACTCATTTAAACAATGAAATGTCCATGCCAAAGGCCTTCTTCACACAAAGGTTCAATGAAAATAGTATTTGAAGGAAGTGCTGATGCAGTGTTTTTGTTTTGAAGTGGAATCCAGCTGTGCCCAATATATGGAATTCTGGTATATCTTAAATTTTACAGTATTTCTAAAGGGCTGAATGACACTACTCCTATGAATCAAGACTACTTAAAAGTATTTAAATTAAACCCATTCACAAATATTTTCTGACAATAAATAGTTTAAGATATGTGTCTATACTATTCACACTACAAGGAAATAAAGGAGGGACAGTAATTATCAAGGAGAAACTTTAACTAGATTAGTGAGGGGAAGATACCATTGTTCCAAGGTGTGTTGCACACCAAGGTGTGCGTTATTATCTCTTAGTGGGCCACTTCCTGCCAAGTGACAATGGATTGGCTTCTCATGAAGGAAAGGGGATAGTACTCACACTGAATTTCAAAAGAATGTTATTGTGACAGCATTATATACACATACAAATTATGAAATCAGACAACTGCTCAGCATATGGGTGAATTCATGGTCCCAGGAAGCTTAGCTCAGAAGGAGCTTCCAGTTCCCAGACTGATGTTCCCTTAAAAAGCAACACAATGGAAACTTTGCAAACACCACTACGCTAAAAAACAGAATGAACTTCAGCTATTACCATGCTAGCTGGGGATGTTTGTCACAGCAATATCTATAAATGGAGACATTCCCCAAAGCTTTATTAAATTTTGTACTGGATTATTAAAACAAAGCCCTTTTCCATTGAGGAAACAGGTTATTTGGGATTTTTTTTTTCAGTGTACCTCTACCAATAATACTGTCCAGTTCCCTCTCTATAGACTTGCTCCTGCCCCTCTCCAGCCCTTGGGGGAGGAAATCTGCGTTTATTCAAAGGATCTTCACAAGCCTTATTTTTTAAAGACATCTTTGATCAGAAGTCACCCTCAGGTATATATAGAAATTAAGTCCCTGGAGTGCTACAAACCTTTCTGGTATCCTTCCTTGCAGGAAATTGAAAGAAAGAATTCAAAGATCTCTTTGTAGACATTCATCTTTATGCTGTGCAGTAAAGATATGAGTGAGCAATGAAATAAATCTCTCATAGGTTTCCTGTGCTTAAAGCTTGTAGAACAAGTATGAAATCAAACGATGAACACTATCTATCTGATTAGTTCCTTTCCTTGCATAACAATTACAGGCAACAGCTTTGAAACTATGTCCTTGGGAAAAGACACAACTTTGACTTTCAGATGGTTGTTATGTAAGGCTGAAAAAGTTATTCAGTAGAAAGTGTCTTTCCCTTAGAACTTTGCAGCAATTTAAATCAGTTTTAGTTCCAGTAAGCTTACTGGAAAGTAAGTTTCACTTTTACCAAGTGAAATATCTCACACAGAAAAGGGAGAGATTCAGGCTCAAAGAAAGAATAATGTACAACACAAACTTTATGGTGCGAGAAAATGTACTGAGTCATGAGTGGAAGGACATATGAAAATAACACCTGCCTGACTTTTTCCACATCCTGATGTCTTCTGCTTTGAATTTGGAACCAAGAGGCATTGAAAGCAAGAGTGTTTTTACAGAGCCAAGATCTGTGATGCAGACCAAATCCACACATTTTTCTGACATCCTGCAATTTTACTAATACTTAAAGGAGAGATTTGGTCCCTCATAAGGCAAAACATGCTTGCTCTCTCTAGTATTAAAGTTGTGAAGATACTCAAGCTAGACCTTGTTGAAGCAGAGTTCCCAAAATGAAACATTAAAGATAATTTCAAACTTTTCTTTGAAAATAGAAATGCTCATTGTACTCTCTTTTCTCTCTGTGAAGAAGACAAAAAACTGTGTATCTCTTATTGCAATTATTAATGAAAACCTTGCAGAATCAGGAAACAGACTTTTCAGATAAGTCTTATTTGGTGTCTGTAATAACGGAAATCCCATTTCCAGCACACCATAGTGTCTAGTCATCCCACACTACTGTTTAGAGCAATGCTGTGTACTGGAACTGATAAAACACACTTTAGAAATAGCTCTTTAAGAATGGCCAGATACAGCAGAATCAAATGTGGCACTCACATGTATTATATCATCAGAAGGCCAGCATAACATACTCCTGATCTTTAAGTTTCAGGTGATCTCAGAAACAATGGGAGTTACACGTTCAAGCTGCTTTTTTTTTTCCTAAATAGATCTATGAGACTATAATAATAACTTAGTTTTAGACAAAATCCATTACATAACTGCTTCCCAGTGCTAGATAGCTTTTAGGTCCTTTTAAAGATCTGTCCTGTTACTTTCTTATGTATTCTTTGTCAATCATACATTTTCCTGGTTTACTTAAATGCTAAGCCCATTGCCGCAATACTCAAGAGATGGCTCCTTTCCAGCAACTTGCTAGGTAAATTTTGCATATGTAATATTATCTGTGGCTTTGACACAGCAATATTTCCCTGCTTCATTTGAGCATGTGTTTGTGCTCAGTTCAGCTTGCAGACTTAATGCATCATCTTCTGGCATCCATATGCAAATACAGATCAGAAACACTTTCCAAAACATTAATATGAAAAAGGAAAAGCTTATTATGCAGATGTATTAAGAGGCCTACACAGAGTCACTGACCCTGTAAGCCTCAGGGTACAACCCAGTGGTTTCCTCCAATCTGTGGAGCATTCCCCTGCTACCAGCAAGTTTGTAGAAAGACTGAAAACCCAGAGACCTACCTACTTCCACCCTTCCTTTTCTTCAAGTGTCAAACTTCCCTGACAACATGTTCCCACAAGATGTTATTAACTACAAGGAGGCTTTTGAGTAGAAATAAGTGATTTGCAACACTTGGCTGAGAAAGGAAAAAACATAATTTGAAAATTTTAGTGAAATAGATGAGCCTGATCAAACAAACTTGCATTACTCTTATCCTTTCAAGTTTCAGCCTACCTCATACATGTGTTGTCACCATTATCTCTTCTTGCACTGCACACAAAATCAGGTAAAGGCATGGTTTCTTTTTAGTATTGTTATATTTTAACATAATGCCACTGCCACAATGTACAGTAGTACATGCAACTGCATGTTCTTTTTACAGAAATCAGAGGATTTTTGACCAACTGCAAGGAATTACTTTAATACACATGGACACACAGGTATGCATGCATTCACCTGTGACTTATCCCACTTTGAGTTCCACAAATCAGGCACAACATAACATAAAACAGGCAACAAAATTAAGATATGCAGAAATGCTCCCTCTTGGCATCACTGTGACTTTCTTGTTTGTAATTTATCGGAAATCTGAGAACAGTAACAAGGGTTTATTACTATCACAACTATAGGGGCACAAAGTAAGTGTTCATTAGCCCTGTGTTCAGTCACCCACATATCACCTGCTGTGGGAGTTAGAAGATTGTTGCTTCAAGGGTTCAGGTCTCCAAGCACAGGCAAGTCCACAGACAATGTCTGAATGAACAAGGTGGGACTGTAACCCCAAGACTGGATATTCTCTGTCCAACATGTCTCTATCATGACAAAAAGTGTTTGCAGTATTTCAGAGTTCTCTGTGCATCTCTACTGTTCATTTTCAGCACTCTTCTTTCAGGGTCTTTCAGTGAGACCATACCCCAGTCTTCATTTTTATATGATCATCTGAACAAAAATAAACTGAGGATTTTTTTCCTTTGGACTTGTATTCCTTAAGAAGCAATATAAAATTTTAATTGTAATTTTGAGCATGGCATGCTCACTTTGAGCCCATCTGTTCTTTCCCCTCCCAGACACAGCTGTGATTCTGGAGCCACATGTTGCTTGAGCACAGAAAAACCAATGAGCTTCACTGCTCACACATGAAGGGCAAGTCTAAGCAGCATAAAGCTGTGTCAGGGAGAGATACCAAAGCAAACTTGTAATAGATTAACATGAGTATTGAAAACAGCATTGCCTGCATATTCCCTGCTGTATTATTTATAGCCAACACTGTTGTACTGCTTTCAGGACTCAAGCCAGCATCTGAGAGCTGCTATCTGCACATGCAACTGCGCTGAATTACTGTGCCCAGCTCAGCTGCCTCAGTGGAGTCTAATCCCATAGAGACAGCAACTTGAATGCCAGCTAATTATATGCAAAGATGAAGTTTCTCTGCATCACCCATTTTCACTGATTAATACTCTGGTCTTAAAGCCCTGAGCACTTTCAACTCTCTTTACTTCCACAGTAGCTGCAGAATAGGCAGGCTGCCCAGCAGCCTGGTGAGTGGCTCAGCGGATCCCCAGTTCTCTGTAGAGATAGTTTGTATGAACTGTGGTTTTCCAGATTTCATCAGCACAGCCACAATTTTCTCCATCGTTTCATCCCAGTATCAACATTATCTCATCCTTCAAGAAATTACTGTCCACCCTGTGTGCAGTGGTTTTCAAGCTGTAGTATTACATAACAGGGGTTTTGAGATCAGCTGTAAGAACTTCAAAGACTTTCTACATCAAGGCAATCTGAATTTTTTTCCACAACAGAGACAGTTGTCCCTTGTAGTATTTTTCCTGTGATAGTGCTTGCAACAGGAAAAGGCACTGTGCATAATGGTAGTAAACTGCTTTATTGGCATAAGGACCCTACAGAATTAATTCTTTGTAAATTTGCTGTCAAGGCAGTAACAGAGATCTCAAAACTAGATCACCAATAATCAAATGAGATTTTCCACTGAACCACAGAAAATCTTCTCAGTTCCTTAGCAGATCTCGTTACACATAAAAAGCAACCCAGGATCCGGAATCACTCTAATCTGCTGTTGTCAATATACTATGTAGATATAATATTTGTAGAGTATATTGCTGTGTGTTCACCCAGAAAACAGCACCCACTCTGTCTTTCTGCTTCATGGCATATTATAAACACAAACTTGCTTATCATCCTCTTGGCTCTGGTATCTTTTGGGACTTTTTTTTACTAAGTAATCTCTCCGTAAGTGCAGTACATGCTGTAAAAACCCAGTAAATCAGATGCAAACTTACCAGAACTGAGTTAGGCAATGTTTGTGACAAGACTATTTTCTCAGTTCACAATCTTGTTTTGATTAGCAAGTTTTCATTGTGCCTGTGGAATTCTCTTTCTGGGAGGGCAAGAACAAGTGACTGTGGCTTATTTCAAATGCATTAGTTAAAGCTTATAACAAGCTCTTAAGGAGAAAAAGCAATGTAAAAAGGGAAAGTAGAATCTTCATATTACAACAAAATTGTTCACAGCATTACAGTTCCTGCTGTATCAACATTTTTACAGTAAATGACAGTCAAGGGTTTGTAATTCAGTCACGACATTTCTTTCTGCCCTGAGACAGTATCCTAGGAAAGTGGCTTTTCAATTTATCTGAATTCTTAAACAAAACCACACATTTCATATGTGTTTTCTGCTCAGCTCACTGTGAAAGCCATTGTAAAATAAAAACAATATTAAAAATTGATGTACTTAAAATCTACTCAACAGTTTGATGACAGATACTTTAGTCATTTATACAAAAATAGAGGAAGTCCATTATTTTATGTCCCCTTGAAAAGTAAGATTTGCATAAAAATAGAATTTGTCAGAGATTTTGGTCTGGCATTGTCACTGCAATATAAGAAAGATATTAAGCTATTAAAAAGTGTCCAAAGGAGGGGCATGACGATGGTGAAGGGCCTTGAGGGGAAGCTGTGTGAGGAGTGACTGAGGTCACTTGGTCTGTTCAACCTGGAGAAGAGGAGACTGAGGGGAGACATCATGGCAATCTACAACTTCCTCATGAGGGGAAGAAGAGGGTCAGGCACTGATCTCTTCTCTGTGGTGACCAGTGATAGGACTGGTGGAAATGGCCTGAAGTCAGGGGAGGTTTAGGTTGGATATTAGAAAAAGGTTTTTTTCCCGGGAGGTGGTTGAACACTGGAACAGCTCCCCAGGCAACTGGTCACAGCATCAAACCTGATGAATTCTCCAGAGTTCAGGCACATAGTGTGATTCTTGGGGATGGTGCTGTGCAGGGCTGAGTTGGACTCAGTGATCCTTGTGGGTCCCTTCCAACTCAGCATATTCTGTGATTCTCTGATATATCAGAACCATTTTACCATACCTGGGAAAATTATTAATTACTGTAAAAGTTAACAGTCAGGTTAGCTATAGGTTAGCAATCAACATGTGGCAGGTGTGCCAGCAGGAGCTTCACCTGAGCCATGAGTGGTGCCTCTTGCACCAGAGCCCATCACTGCCAGGTGTAATGCACATTGGTGGCTGCATTACACCTGCTTGTAACATGGCTAGAGACAGTCAGTCATTTTCATTATAATCAACAACAAATTGTCTGTAAGTTAATGTAATACATTTCTGGCACAGTGACTTCCTCCTGGAGGCAATTTCATATTTTCTTCATTGTGGTGCTCTGAAATTCATCTTTTCATAGTTGCACTGGTTTCCAAAAGCAAGCAAAATTGCGATTGTTTAATTCAAAAAATGTGTTTGCACTCATTATCCTTTGCTATTTTAGTTAGGGAGTAAAATAGAAATTAAGATTTGCACTTTGATTCAGAGAACAGCTGATTTTTTTCACTTTTAGAAGGCAATCACTTTCAGACTGGTTGTTTCAAGATGCATATCCACCCTGTGCTGGACAGTATTAAGCTGTCCTTCTAAGGTTATTTTGAACTTTTTCATCTTGTCATAATGTACTGAATTAATATTAAAAAACCATAATTTAGAAGTATTACACTTAATAGAGAGAATAAATTTAGGAGGACCTAATAGAGTTGTATATTTTAAATCTTTCTTCCACTGTCACTAAGACCTTCCTTATTCACAGCCTTCATTTGGATACTGAGACACAAGGCTAGAGTCAAAACTTTTTATAAAAGAATAATTTGGGTTTTACACATATTGATATGCACTCCAGGCAAACATCTCTCTGATCATAGCCAGGGCCAGCTAAACACAAAACAAACACTCTGGTGAAGGACCTGAGCAGGGCGTCCTGGCATTAGAGCTGCTCAGCCAAGTGCCAAACCTCCACCCCAGCAGCACCCCTTATTCTGGCCTTTCACTCAGTAACTTTCACTGTGGCTCAGGTCCCACAGACACCCTGCACATGGACCCCATGGAGCTGTGCCTTTGGAATGGCAGCTGTTTATCCACTCCTGGCCCAGAGTTTGGGTGAACATTGCATACACTACATACACAGTAAATCCAGGGTGGCAGGGAAATGCATGTGTTGAAGGTATTTCTGCTGTGCTTTTAAGTTATTATGCTTTGGCTCCTCATTGAATCTGGCTGACTTCTCAGAGAAGCTCACCAGGAGAATTTGTTCAGCTTCCTCTGCCTGCCCTGCTGCAGGGACAATAGCTTCCAGGCAGCCACAAAAACCTTTCAAAATAACACAACGATTTTTGCTTTGGCCATCTGTCCATGGATTCAGATTAAAGTGCTTTTAGAGAAAATAATTCTTTGCCTTTTTTTTATTATTATTCATTCCACATTGCCTCTCCTGAGCCAGAGATAACATGATAGGTCAGATTTCTCGTACATCTCCTACAGTTTCAAAACCAAAAAACACTCTCTGTAAGCCATCAAAAAAAAAGCTGTAATCCTTAAACTAACAGTGTAATTATAAATCCATATCCCACAAAAATGTTCCCTACTAGCTACCACTGTCAATAGTAAATAATTTACATGGAGAGGCTATAATGGTAAACACTCCACTTAAAAACTCTTCACAGCAGACAGCAGGATAACAGTGTAATTCAAACCTAGAATTGAGAAATCTTTTACTCTCATGCAATTTCCCCACTGACAAACCACAAACAAAATTCTACGGGACTTCCTGCAGAAGGAAATGCACTCAGTGGAACAGAGGTGTAAGGGCCCAGGCAAGATGCTTAAGTGCAAATATAATACAGGCTGCTAAATTGAGCTCTGTCTAGTGCTGTACTACATAATGCTTCCCGGAATAAAGCTGGGAAAAGTTTTATGATTGAGAAGACCCCTTCTCTCACATCAGGGATTACATATAAGTTTCTGGCATGGTTTTGCTGGGGAGAAGTGCTGCAAGGAATTCATCCCCGTTCTGTCACGCTTCGACTCCCCACAGAGCAAGGCAGGAGCCCCGTGCTGAGCGTGAGGAAGACTTGGCAGGCACCAGCCCTGCACGTCTGACTGAACTTTGCCTCATCTGGCAGGGTACACAAGGACAGAAAAAGGGCTGAAAAGCAATGGAAATTGGATGGAAAGACCTGTTTTTAAGGGGTAACAGGAAAAACAAATAAATTCAAAAGTAAAGCTGCTTGCAAATACCTTGTATTTAGTCATGGCCAGTTGTCCAGTCCTGTCATAGTGATGCCACCCTCCAGTTAAGTGGTTTCCAGTGCTTGCAGTCCAGCTGTCCTCCCAGTGCACCAGGTTAGGACAAAATCGTAATTACCCCGTGGCAGAGGAAAAACTAACTGTGATTCTTATACCCTGAAATAAGCAGGAGGCATTTGGTATTCAGTGCTGGAAAAAGTGAGGACCTGTCTGCCTTGGATTAAAACTTTGTTTCCAAACCCTCTTTTATTGTAAGCTTTGGCATCCTCACTCTTTTCTATTTGAAAGAACCCCTATTATAGAAGACACATGAGAAAAAAAATCAAATGTAAATAGAGCACATTGAACAAGCTTAAGGCAATAACAAACAAAAAATATTCTTTAAAAGGCACAAAATGTCACCTATAAAGTAATTTGTTACATTGCCTGAGTCTCACCAGGCATATGTATCACATTGTTCTTTCATTACTTTTCTTCAAATGAAGTTGTACAATCAGCAGAAATCCATTAAGGAGACAAAGTATTCCTATGCTGAATAGCTTGCTTGCTTTTCTTGCTTGTCTGTAAACTGTAGCTTTTTATCCTTCTTTTCTCCTTTCCTAAACACTGATACAACATGATCAAATTTCATACAAGTAAAACTTATTAAAATGAGAGTAGATGAAATTTTTAATTTTCTAATTTCATATTCCTACAAAAAAACCCATATCTGCAACAGGGAAATTGAGTAATATGTATTATTTGCCTCATACTTGGAGCCATGAAATATAGATTATTTCCTGTTACTTAGTCCTTCCTGCCCAAACCTAATGTTATTAAATTCACTGTTATGCTGTGATATTTGTAAGGAACAATAAAAAAAGCTTAACTGCTTTAATGTGTCTTATGAATATATAATCAATCTAATCTGACAGGTAGAATATTTAAAACTTTACTAATTTCAAGCTGAGAAAAAAAATAAGAGAGGAGGATGAGTGGAGCAGAGTCATCTGTGTAGGCACTGTTAATGCACTAATGGAAAATTCTATATGTAAAATGATGGGGGGAAATGGCACTGTGACTTACTCTGTATTTTCTAGGGGAATTTAACATACACCCCAAAAATGGATATCAACTAGAAAGACAGACAATATGTAGAAGCATACTTGTATTTACTAACTCTTCAAGTTGCTTATAATGGAGAAATCAAGAATTGAAATATATGGCTTTTCATGGCACATTTGTGTTTGCATGCTGTGATTCAGTCCTCAGATGCAATTCTGTATTTAAATACAAGCTTCCACCCTCTTCTTCTAAGGAGTGTCTGTCTTTTTCTGTGCACAGGATGAGGAGAACCCTAAGAATAAATGCTGTGAATATGAGTATTATCCATAGCAGAGTCTTTCAAGCTTGCATGTTTGCTTGCTTACCTTTTTTTTTTTTTTTTTTTTTTTTAATAACCAGAACCACGCAACCATTCTGAGACAAAACCAAGTCTGACCCACTGGTTTTTTTGATGGGGTTTTTTGGGGGGTGGGGGAAGGCACCTTACTAACACTGGACATTGTTTCAATTTTTTTTAGAATTTTTTGGCCTCTTTTAATCCATCTGGGTGAATGAATTCACATTGTTAAAGAGTTGCAGTCACTTCCTGACTAGCTTTCTGGTTGAGAGACACTGATCTTCTTTTCTCACATGCTGCAAACGTTTCTACTGAAGCTTTTAAATGTAAATACTTAGATTTTGCCCATTTAAGCAGTTTCACCTGGCAACAAAAGAAAATCACGAACCACTCCTCCAGTTTCTACCTTGGACACAAATAAATGCCTCTCATTTAAACACCTTTACTGTAAACAAATGGTATTTTCTGCCCATCTTTTTTTGTTTGTTTTCTAAAATGATTGGGTTGGTTTTGATTAATTTTTCAAGCTATAATGCAAACTGGACTCTACAATATATGTTCTGTGGGAAAGCATCCAAGTCCTGACCACAAGCAGTTAAGCATGTAGCTTATCTGCATCAACCTGAGTTTCCCCAGTACCAGGAAAAATCCCCTCTTAAAGAGAGTACATGACAACTTTCATGAGAAAAAAAAAGTATTGCAAGAAAAATTCATCTTTGATTTGCAACTGCTAAGGTGTTTCAAGTATGTTTCTAAAGCTGATAGCAGAAAGAAGGCAAAGAGCTATAGTAGCTGGATACAATCATCATGGGTAACACTCAAATGCACTGAGATGAAAAACTTTATATTTTCTTACTTTTTCCTAATGACAATTTTCGGGTGGAGAGAACTCCCATGCAGGTTTCCTCAGCTGCAGAGCAGTAGTGCCTACTTGGGTAGAGCAGAAGACTGCACTGAAGCACAGTTTTTGGATCCATAACTTTGAAGCTTGTTAATACTTTTCTCACTATAATTCATTTCTATGATAGCGCTCAGCTCTAGCTCATGCACAGCAGTTTTGAACCAGAACTTATATGATAGTAATAATCATTAGGCAAACATCACCCACAGGCAGAGGTGGTGAGTGATGCTGTGGTGGAAGGGAGAGCATCCTGGGTATTGAACTTCGTTTTTTTCCCACATCGCTTCTATGTGGAACAAAGCTCCTAGTGAAATTCCACTAACGGTTCTTTCCTTTGGTCTCCCTTAAACGGTTTGAACTATTTCTTTGACAAGCATGAAAGATAAAATTTATTACAGCATATATTTTCATGACTTTCTTGGAAGTAGACCACAGTTTTATATTCAGTTCTTCTGAATAGTGAGCAAAAAATATTTCCTTAAAATGAAAAATACACAGTCACAGGGGAAAAAAAGAAAGATGATGTTTAGAACAACAAGTTGCTGGCAGTACAGCTGCCTCACTTTAATCCATCTTTAGTCAGTATAAGAATGCATTGAGCACGTTGAGTAAAGTGGTCTGAAATGGAAAGGAACTGTTGGCTTATTCTTTTTTGTAGGCTGAAAGGCATTGCATTTGGAAACATGAAAGTGTGGAGATGGGTATTTTTCTGCTTGAGAAAGAACTTAATCAAGAAGACTTGTGATTTGGAGATGAAATAAAAAGATATGTCCTGATTTACCAAGCTAAAATGAGATAGGAAAAGGATTGCCTACCTAGAAATACTAGTAGTTCAACATTTAAGATGAACTCCATGCTAAGATCTGGCAAATGGCTTCAAGAAATAGGAATACAAAAAATAATTATAAATATAAAAATCTATTATCTGTTCATCTCTTTTGGTCATGCCTTTTTCCACACCTGAAATCTCCACAACCTGAAGATATTGTACAGGCTTGAAGCCAACACGAGCTTCATCAGCCCTAGGATTCAATGAGAAAATGGTGATTTACATCCCTGGGGGCTCATATTTCTGTCTGGGATTTCTGAGACTGAAATATATGCACAAGAGCTGTACAGTGGCTAGACAGTGAGTTCATTATTGTGTGATGTCTCAGACTTGCCATGCACATGCTGAAGCAAAGGTCATCATCACCCTCTGCAGAGCGTATGAAACAGGGCTGATGGGAGCCAGGCACCTAAACCCATTTGTCATCCACAAAATGGTGGGTGTGTGGATCGCTACAGGTTTGTTTCACTTCCCATCTTAATCCTCAAGGCAGATGGGCTTGAGTTCACCATCACAAATTACCTGGCCTGTTCTGACAGACAGGTTTTGAAAAGAGTAGTCATCAGCACATGTAGTGTCAGCTCATTTTCTTGCTCTGCCACAACTGTTGCCCTTTCAAAATTAAATCTGGATATATTTTCCCTTATGAAAATGTCTTTGTTACAATTTGAACTTCAGACAACTATCAGCCTTAGATATTCCCTAAACCAGGTGAAAAGCATGTTAACTGAATTGAGACACTCCAATCCTGCACCCTCCACCACCTGCTTGAAACTGGAACAGGTCCCTTTTGCTGGATGAAAGACAATGTGGGAATGCAAATGAGAAAATTCATTAAAACAACTTCTGATAGCCGTCTCTCAGCAAAGGTGCACACTAGGATGACGTTATGCATCTCTGCGTATAATAAACTTTCATGCACATATTTGACTTGTTTCAGCGAGGAACACTCTACTCTGGACTCATCAACAATAGAAGAAAATAATTCCATTCATTGATCGGTTCCAGTTTACAAACAGAATTTATATGTCATCAGAACTCTTTTAGTTTTTAACTTGCAGAAATTTACCAAATATAAGACTATTTTCATAATGTATTGACTTTGGTAGGAAATCTGGCTTAAGGAACCTCTAAGGGATTTTCGCTTTCCTGCTTTTCTTCACTTACTTTGCTTCTCTGATGACATTTATCACACCCCCACAGATGGACAAACAGAATGGTTTGCAGAGAGCACACAGTAAAGAAGCTCACTAAATGATCTGGGTTAAAAATAATCCACAGGAAAAAAAAAAATAAAAAAGGCATCACTTACAAGTTCTCATTTCCTCTTTTCCAGGCTTGAAAAGGCACATAAAAACACAACCCTTTACAAAAGAACAATTTTCTCATCAGATATATCTTCAATGTATACAATGTGATTTCTCCCATCTCCAGGCTGTTTCGTGTCCCAGATCCTTTTATTTTCATCTAGGGCATTTACTCAAAAGGTCCACACATATGCATTGCTTTCTTGGGTGCCAGTGTGGACACCCCAGCCTGGAGCACCATCTCTATCCATACTGCACATGCTTAGGATGCTGCACAGCCAACCATGGACATCAATTTCTCACATGAACAGGACACCCATGGGCATGATGTGCTCTTTCCTTCTCATAATTGAGCACTCCTGTAATTTACACTTCTTATCTGCACCAAACTAAACCCATAATCTCGCTGGAATGGTGAGAACAGTATTCCTATGCCCTCATGGTGAATGCAGTCCTATAATAACAAGGAAAACAACAGCTGGAATGACCACCACAATTCCTGATCCACAAGAAAATAAAAAGCAAGGAAAAAAAGATGTATGTATTTACATAAAAACCTTTCTCAATGGGTCCAGCAGTTACTGCAGGATTGTTATAAAACATAAAGAGCAGTCATTCTTAGAGCATTAAAGATGTAATGACGATGATCTTCCACATCACCATTTTTTTTTAAAAATACAAAATCAACACACCCTTTGCCACATATTTGACAGGCTTTTCTGCTGTAAGCAGGCTCAGTGGAGATATCCCTTTCCCTCACTGCAAACTCATAACTAACCATGATATGGCATATATATATGATTATTATAGCCATCATTTCTACCCGTTCCCTTCCAAAACTATCACTGCCAAATGCAGCAGATTTTTATATATAGCAGGGAAGATTATGGCAGGGAAGATTAAAGAATTGACCTTCAACCATAAAGTGTTCTTATTAACCTTTTTCTACAGATGAAGTGGCATCTTTTTGTGAACGTGTAGATTCAGCAGTGCCATAACTCATACGAGCCACTGGGGACAATTAGCATTATTGAATCTTCATCAGATTCTGATAGACTTAATTACAGACTCTAGACAGTTTGGACTTGATTTGGATCTCAAGATTTACATTCACAAATCAACATAACTCATCAAGAAATTCCCTTTTTTTTCCCAGAGGAATTTTTAGTTGGGACCCATTGTGAGTTACCATAAAAGCATTTTTAATTCTACAGAAGAGAAGCCGCAGGAAATCCTCAGGCTCATTTATTTTAGTGAGACAACAGTTTAATACAGAAAATAAACACTTAGTATTAGAGGGGCACCAAAATTAAATACATCAGATTAGATCCCAAATTGTCAAAAATATGTATTTCTAAAAATAATTTGAATTTGAATTGTCCCTTATCCAGCTGATTATATGGTGTTTCTGTGAGTTTCCATATCAATGCAGAATGAGATCACAGCAGCCTTCTTTTTAGGGCAAGTACATAGATATTTTTGCACCACTGACAGTTGAAATTTCTTTCACTTACCATGTAAAAAAGTGCAAAAAATAACAAATAAGAAAAATAAAATAGAATTACTTTCTTCTTCTTTCATATCAGATTTACATACTTTCTTTGCCTATTAATATAGTAAATAAATACTTCAGACAATGTAAATTGTGAACTGCAACAACATAGCTCTTCCCAAGTCTGAGAAGAGATAGCTACTTTTCCAAGTAGATCAGTTGGAATCAATTTACCCATTAATTGCTTCATTTTCTCTTCCCAATCCTGAGATTGATTTTCTATTCCAGACACTAGAAGTTGTCTCAAGTCTGCTGGTAGCAAATGCTGTCAATCTCGATTTCCTTATTTATCTCAGTCAGTGAGTCTCTGTAAATGAAAGCATGGTACACAATGAAAGGCTTTTTGTGCAAGAGTTCTCCCCAAATAGATCTCAAGACATGGAAAAACTCAGTACCTCAAACTCCCATTGTTACCAGCATATTCGCAGTAGCCATTGCTGAACTATTTTTCCAAAATGAAAAAATTCCCATTTGAAGATAACTGCAGCTTACTGGACAAAAACCTGTCAGTTCAGGGAACTAGGTGCAACTGGCATGCTGTTAGTCGTTTCTTAATTTCTTTGTGCTTCAGGGCTTGTTTCTGCCTACGCTTTACATACTAGAGACCTTCTTTTTCAATAAGTTAACAAATGAGGAGGTGGTTTTTCTACTGTACATAGCTCAACAGGAGTCTGGCTGTGTTACTCTAATTGGCTCTCTAGCAAAGAACAGAATATGCACAAACGTTCAGAAGACTTTAATTCCATTAAACAAGAAGTAAAAATGCAACTGCCCATCCACCAACCACTCCACCCCATTCCCCAAGAAGAAGATACATAGATAATTGCAGTTTTACTGTGGCTTCAAGTATATTGTGGTTTTCTGACTAATCATATTAAAGTTTTAAGTGACTTTGTCTTTCTCCTGGAGACACAACAACTTTGCATTCTTAGTTTCCTACTGAAATTCCCACTCTTCATACATATTTTGTGGTGATGCTTTATGAAGAAAATGGGAATTATTTATGAAACTTAGTTAAAATCCAGGCCACTTGACAGCCAGTAGAAGCTTTGCCACTGACTTTCAGAAAACTAGCACTTTATCCTGAATATTTCTAGACTGAAGTACAGCTTTTATATGAGACTTCAGGGAAATTTCCTACAGTACAAACCTGTTTGAAGAACTGGGATCCAGGGAACATCAGGCAAGCTCATGGGCTCCAGCTACCCAAAAAATGCAATTTTTTCCCAGAAAATGTCTTTTTCTTTGGATGATTATAGGCCTGCTATTTACCAAGTGTATAGTTAATCCTTAGTTTGTAAAGGAGCTTTTCTATCTAGCTGCTTTGAAACTCATAATTAACAACATAATCCACAGAGAAAATTTATTTTGTACAAATGTATATTCAATTTCTTTTAAAAATTCATTTCCATAAAACTATATTCCTTCATTTTAATGAGGAAAAAGTACATCTTGGTCTGGCTAAGAATTAGTTTGAAAGGAGTCTGTGTAGCATTTTTTTTTTTTTTAAATGTGCAAAACATTATCGTTTCTACTGTGACTAATGCTTTGCAAGTCTTCCTTCTAACAGATTCCATGCTTTCATTTGAACATAGACAGTATTTTATTTCATCTTCTAAACTGCATTTAACAGGCTTGATAACTAATAAAACTAATTAAAAGTTTTTCCTTAATTTCTCCTCAGTTAAAGCATTTTTCCTCCAGTGCTTTTCTTTAACTAAGTTTCTTATTCAACCATAAGTGGAGGTTTGAAACTCACCTACTCTATCTCCAGGTATACCTCTTAAGAGAGCTGGAAAGTCAGAATAAAACCCAACTCAATTTATCTCAGTCTTTCTAAAGTCAAGCTCTTCTATTCAGTGGAGAAGACAATTCAGTACCCACAGGGGAAAACTGCCGTCAGAGACATAGTTATTTCTTGTAATTATCTATAGCAAGAGTTCAAAATGATTGCACTCCTATGTCAAAAATATGCTAAACTTAACCAGGATGCAGTTCACCGGAACCCTGAAAGAAAACCTGCCATGTTAGAAAAGGTTTACCTTTCTCAAGTGCTGAGGGAAGGGGAGAAGAAGAGCAGGGAGGAAGCCACATCCCCACCAAGAAACAGCAGGCAATGTTAAGCCCTCCAGTTCCATGTGTTGGGGAAGCACTGGTGCCAATTCACACCTGTCCTCTCCCACCTGTGAGCGCATCAGCCCCCGGCGCAGCATGGGCTGCCTGGGCTGCGCAGCAAGAAGTCTCCTCCTGAGGGCTTTGCAGTTGATGGGGAACATGGGATACTTCAGTTGGCTAAGAGAGAGTGTGCTCTCACTGAACTGGGTAAACCACAAGGTGGTCAATAATTTTTTAAACTGTATCATTTGTACAGAAGCATTTAACTATTGAGCCATTATCTTCTGCTATTGATTGGAAGTTCTGTGCTACATGAGTGGTTCCATAATTTTTTTTTTTTTCAGTTTGTATGGTATTTATCAAAATTGGTACAACTTATAATACCTTGTCCTCTAGTTTTCAAAATTGAGATCAGAAAAATATTAATTTCTTGCATTTAATAATAGCTAATTTCCATATACTCAGAAAGTATTCATCATTCTACCTATTTTAAAATGCCACAGAAGCTCACAACTAATAATTACAAGTATTTCAAGAAAATTGTATGATTTGGTGACTAGAAAATATCCGTAATTGGCACTCTTTCACTCTGTTTTCTATTTAGCATTAATTATGGCTAATTGTAAGGCTCCAGGGTTTTTTCAGACTAGGGCTAAAATTGCTGTCAACTTGAGAGGTATTCCTGGGCTGAGCAGCTGCAGAAAAAGGCTGTTTTTCACAAAGCTGTGAAAATGACTTTCCCCATCTCCAGCTCCTGAAGAAGTCAAATGAATTCTAAAATGTGCTTCTGATATAATATGCACATAAATGCCATAAAAGAGGTTATTGCAGTCACTCACAGGCAGAATAGGCCAGTAACAAATGCATGAATGTTGATATTAATGATTCGATTCCTACTACATTATGTCCAGAGACAAAAAGCTCTTTCCTTCAACTAAAGGGGATCATCTGTCTTTGCAATAAAAACTTAGCAAAGTTCTCCAAGAAGGAGGTTTTTTATTTGGGAAAACAAAAGTAAAACCCAAGCAATCATTGAGGTGTTCACTAAACGCATTACAATGGTCTTTTTAAAAAGTCTGGGGTTTAGCCCCTGTTAATGAAAATATTTGTCCATATGAACATTCTTTCACCACTAAAAATAACCTATTTTAATGTTGCATTAAATACGGAAGAAAAATCAAATCACTTGCTTGAGAACTAACCCCAGAAAAATTGTGTAACCATTATATGCACTAAGAAAACATCTTTGGAATAAATCACCTGACTCATTACTTATAACAACTTAAAATATGCCACTAAATTGCTTAAGAATGTTATTAAGGGAACAAAAGTAGGGACTCTGGCTTATTACCACTTGGCTAGTTCATGTATATAGCTTGAACTCCAAGGTCCTCAGAATAGAAATTTCCACAAATAGTGCATCTTTAATGCTACCGAGGGGAATTATCAGCAATAGTAAAAATAATATCATTTGTGGTTGAAGTTTCATATCTTCCATTATTTTGGTCAGAGGGGAAAATTTGGATCTCCAGGGCCTCCAGTGTTGCCCTTGGGTGTGTAATGTGGCTTTCCCCATCCTTCATGTGACGGACAGTGATATAGGGCAAGCTAGGGGTGGTTTAAAAATCATCTCTTCCTAGGTTTGTCTAGCCAAGAAAACAATACCTAGATTCAATAAGGTCATACTCAGGATTGAAAAAATCTTGCCAAAGGCAGTTGCAGACCTATTAGAGGAGGGTCATGTGTTGCAGTCCTGCTCCTGGTACACTCCAATGCCACAGAGCAGCATTCCAGGGCCTGGGAGCATCAGGTCTCCAGCATGACACAGGCAGATTGGCTGAATCACATCACTAGAAGGCCTTTTAGTGTCACATAAGAGAATTAGGTATTCTCTTTGACTGCCCTACCATATGCAAATCCAGGCAATTGTGTGGGGCAATTGTGTGGTCTTAACTCCTATCTGGTTTTAAATGCCTTGGCTTTTTTACTGTCTCTAAGAAAGGGGGTCTGGAATTATCATATTACACAGTCTGTATGTCACAACATTAAAGTCATATCACTGTTTTATTTCTGTACTAATTCCATTGTAACCAGGAATAATTTACTCCTTGCAAAGCACTTTCAAGCAATCTCCTGTATTCCTTTATATTTGTTTCCTTTCTTACATGCTTTAATTATAGGGCAATGTGACTTGGATAATTATCATTGCAGCTTAATCCATCCAACAGAGAGAATAAGAAAAAGAACAATTTATAACTAAAAATGAATGCAACGCTTATAAGAAATAATAAGCTGTTTGCATCAGACCACCGATAAACATACCAAGCACAAAAATTATTTTTTTAACAAGTCTAAAGTTTCAAATGAATTGAATTTTTGCTCACTTTCTACCTTCCTTTGTCAGCATAATTTAACAACACTCTGTATTTCTGCTTTGAAAAGAAGCCACCTTAAATCAAATAAAAGTCTCATTAAATTTCCCACACTCCTTTAGGAAAATGCAGTTATATGGTTTTTCCCATTGTCTGTCTTTAGTGTTGTTTAGCAGAGCTATTGAAGTGATGCTAAAACAGCAGCACAGGGTGGATGCAGAATGCATTAATAACAAAATAATTGGAATGTCAAAGCTCATGAATTAGCACTTCTCAAATTCAACTGCAATCAGGAGATTATGGAGTTTGTGCCTTGTACAAACTATAAACACTGCAATTCATTATATGCATGTCCAATATTTTTTTTTCTCTAGGCTTCTTTGCCTCTGAGTCCTAAATTAAGAAATTAATCCTTCAGAGGTCAATGAAAAAGGCATTATTGCTATTCACAAAATCAAATACTTGGAACAACAAACAGTCTGGGCAACTCCCCCAGCCCAGTACATCACCACTCCATCTGTGCTTAGAATTCCATTGCTAGAGAGTTAGAGGGAATTATTCAGCTGAGCTTAAAATCCAGACAGTTCTCAGCTATTGCTCCTTTCCCCTGAAAACTCTAACTTCAATACATCAGAAATAAATATTAGCTCTGCAGGAGGAGAATGTGGACATGATTAAGGCTTAAACCCTTTCTTCCTGAGCCAGTCCCTCAGGACTGATCCTTTCTTCCTTTCAAAACACAGCTTTC
>NW_008239547.1:625782-626244 GCF_000691975.1 Corvus brachyrhynchos
ATGCCCACATGAAATAACATCTGCACTGTCTTCTTGCATACACATAAAAATACCAAACAATGTTGTGGTAGTACAATAGACAATGACGTATACACACAAGCTAACATTTCTTTTATTTGTAGACATGGAAAAATAAACTGGGGAGGGGGTGGGCAACAAAACTCTCTTTTACTGTCTACACAAATGTCAATACACAAAATAAAAAATAACCCCCATCCAGTCATTGTAGGTTTTTGACCTAGCGTTCTGAGCTATTGGTTTCTTTACCTCATGTCACAAAGAACAGTTCAAAAGTTCAGTTCAGGTCAAAATTCTTCTGGGTGGATAAAGAGGCCACTTTCGAATTTAATACTTATAGGATAATTATTTTTCTCATGCACTGATGGTCATTGATGAGTTACCCGGAGGAAAAAAAAGATCTTTTCATGAGCCCCTAACTCCTTTAGACAGTATCCACACTTT
>NW_008239547.1:626260-670874 GCF_000691975.1 Corvus brachyrhynchos
AGGGAAAGCTGCACTCTATCTGACATGGATCCCATACACAGCTTTTTAATAAAATTGATGGACAAATACTTTTCTAACCTGGTGATCCCTCTGTGTCATTGATTGCCCTAGGCTGTAGAAATGCCTATGCCAAAAGGCCATAGCCTCCAGGAGTACATAATGTGACGTGTTTAGCTTGTTTCCTTAATTATATCAAGGACGACATCTTTTTCTGATCTTTAAAAACGCCTCTTTAGCTATACACGCATCGCATATATTGTTGTACAGAAAAAGGGTAACTGTATTACAGTGCAGTTGTACCCTACAGAAACTCAGACTTGTACCTGCCCTGAACATTAAAAATAAAAAACACCAAAAAGATTCTGCTTTTCTGTCAGTCTATGATTTACTTTCCCCCCTCCCTCTGCCCTTTAAACTTCTAACTAATCAAATTTATCATCAAAAATTATTTCCTTCTTCTTCCCCTCTTGTCTCCACCTGCACTCTTCCCTTGTTATATTCCCTTGGAGCATCTTACTCTGTTGATACTAATCAGCTTTTGTCTCAGTCTCTGGTTGAGTTCTGAACAATTATTCTTAACTAGTGCTGAGTTTTGAAGGTTGATGCCTCTTATTTCAAAGGCTGAAAGGTTTTCATGACTTTAAAGTTGCCTGGCTTTTACTAATTATATCAGCAGGTCTAGTAAAAGGTTTTACATCTCCCCATGAACCTTGTTTAACCCAGATTGCAAAGTACCACATTCATTTTTTTCAGGTTTTTAATGGATATTTTACCAAGACCTTTATGTTTGCAAATATCAAATACCTTGCTGAATGTTACACAACTGATCTCTTACAGCTGTCAGTTAATTTATTTAAATACCAAAAGTAATGCATTTTATATTAAACAACTACTGAGGGAACAAAAGAGAAAGCATTTTTTCACTTTATTTCCCTAGCAGCATCCAAGCCTTGCCTGTGGTCCACTCAATTTAGGGACTACATAATCTCTCTGTAAATTCCTCAAGTGAGTGCTGCCTGGTTATTGTCACCACATAATGGCCAGCAAGAGGAAGCAAAGCTTGCAGGGGGATAACAGAGTATTCACATCGCTTTGCATAAATATTGTATAATGGCTTCCCTCTGAGAGATTTGTAATGCTCACATTAAAAATAACTGGAGTGCATATCAGATTAGCCTTTTCACACTTCAGAATTATGGAGTTTGGAAGAGCACAAACTTAGTGACAGTGTAACTCCCTTTTCATACATTCAGTACCTCATGTGAAACAGGTTCTCTCAAAAATAAAAACATACCAAACCATGTATAAAAAGTAAACTATTAATCTCTTTATGAATGCATTATCAACTATTTGCTTATAAATAAAACCATATAAATAAGCAGTTTAATAATAAATCTGTGCGAGCAATTTATGGATCTCTGTAGCTTTCAGTCAAAAGACATGAGCTCATACTACTCTTGGAATCTTTCTTTTATGCAAACAGCAGGATCAGGTCAAAGAACTTCATGAAGTTTCTTTTCTGTTATTTTCCTACTTATACAGTTTTCATACACTAATGTAACTGAGATGTCATTTACCCAGCAGACAATATTTCATTCCTTGGGAGGCAGGTAAAAGGTAAGAAACATTTTCCATTTCCTTTGTTGCAGGATTCTTGCTCTCAGGAAGGTCTTGCTCAGCGTTGTGTAAAATGGTCCAACAATGGGACTGACCTCCTTCTGTAAAAACACAGTTCTCATCCTAGGATCGCTCAGTGTGGCTGAAATTCCCCTGACAAACAGAATGCACTTTACTTGGCTCACTTCTAAGCCATTTGCAGATATTAAACTACTGATCCTGCAAGATATTCAGTGCCTCCATGTCTTTGGGTGACTTTATGATGTATCCCCTATCGCTGCTCTATGCCCAGAAATTAATTTTGTGCCTTTCTGTGCCTTTAAACTGAGCCTGAGAGGGGGGAGAGGAAAAAAACCGAGCAAACTTTTCAAAGCAGTTGTTTAAGGACACAGATATACACAGACTCCTCTGCTTCTGCAACAGCAAGAGTGGAGGAAGTGCCCTGCTTGCTTTCCAGCCAGCTTTCGGCTCCTTTTCTCCAGAGGGAGATGGAGAGTTGAACTTTGTTTTCCTGGGGCTTTGGTTTTTTCCCTTCTTCTCTTCTGGACTGTTTCAACATCAGAAGACATCGGGAGAATTTTCCACCAAGGCCCCGGAGGTGGGCCCACACCAAACCATCTCCGAGGAGGGAGACCACACCTACAGAAGGACTCTGGAATTTTCCCAGGTTTCTCTCCACAGTGAGAGGTTTTATTATTTAGCATTATTATCCTTTTCCTGAGTGTTTGTTAAATAAATAGTTTTTACCTCTTTCACTTTCCTCCAAGGAAAATTTCCTTTTCCTGAACCTGGTGGGGGAGGGATGGTGGTAACCTGCCTTCTATCAGAGGATCTTTTCCTCCAAATTTGTTCAAACCGGCGCACTTCAGTTCCCACTGAAATGGAATACAACCTTACAGCAGAACAACTTACACTGCCATTATTTGCCTCTTTCCACCTTAGGCATAAATTTTGTGATAAATTAATGCATGTTAAGGTACAGCTAACTTTGAAACAGCAAATCTTTGCGCGGAAGTATTCCCTCTTGAAATGATAGAACTCCTCTGCTAAAATGCAATCAGGACAAAGCCAGTCAACTTCAGAAGGGGTGGAGTCCTTGAACTGTAAAGAAAAGATTCTCCATTCTTATATTTTCATGATCAGCCTGCAGTTTGAGTATGATGACAAAACACCACCTTCTTCATTGGACAACACTGGCCTCTGTCTCTACCACACTTACCTCAGCTTTGGGACCTCGGCAGAAAAGAGCAACAAGCCAGTTTTTCAGATGCTGTTTTTTCTGAATCTTGACTCTATTGCTAACGCTAAAGCTGGTCTTAATCATTAAAAAAACGCCATTATCGGAAGTTAAACAGAATATTTCTGCTCATGAATTTCTGTAAGCATTGCAGTTTAGTAGGATTTTCCAATCTCATCAGTACAATGAGTTCTTAAGCTTCTGGCTGCAGAAGCCCTTTTCCTGAGGTCATCAGAGTTGAAGAATTTAGGAACTAATGAAGTTCTACAGTCCTTCTCCTCCAAATCCCTCCTCTACCTCTCATCTTTTACACAGCTATCCTGACTGATCACCAGTCTTCCTAGATTAAGCAAGCATTAAAGACACACCATCAAGCCAAGTTGTAGTTACTTTTCCCCACACTGCAAGATTAAGCTAACGCTAAACTTAAGCATTACACCATCACTATGACCTCTGCATAACTTAATATATGAATTTCACCTCTGGCATTACATGCTCCTAGAATCTGGATAGAAATCTCTTTATACTACTTCAGACAGCAAGGTCTACAGGGCTTCATAATGAGTTCTCAGAGAGGTAGATTAACTGATTCAAATTGGGAAATTTACACAACAGTAAGAATACTAATCAGAGAAAATATATGGCTAGGATTAGGGTAATGCTATGGACAGAAGTGGCTGTGGATTTCAGTATATTGCAAAATTCTGCAACATGCAGAGAGTTAATAGGATTGTGTTTGCAGCAGCAAATGTATCATGTTTATTGGAGGATGAGACTGGAAATGGTCAGAGGTAGATATAGTATTTGAGTTTGAGTGAGGGTGAAAATTTAGAGCTCCAGGCATTAAAGAACAGCTATTTCAGGAATTCAGCATTTAGGGGCACTCCTCCAAACCATTAAATGCCAGTCAAGTACACTGACACAGGATCTGCTCAACTACAAGAGAATTCACTACATGAGCTGTTTAGAAACTTTCTTGCTGAGCAGAAAAGGAGCGGTTAAGAATTATATAAATCAGCCTGACTCACAGAATGTCTACCTCCTGTTCTGTTGTGTAGCATGGATCAGATTAGAACTTAGACAAGAGAACAAAAAAACTTGCCTGTGCAGTAGTGTTCAACTGAAGTTTTGGGTTTCTCTTCAATACCTTTTGTGTTCTGTAGTAAAAAAACTGTACCAAAGGAAACATATAACCACTATCTTATCATCATCCTCACCAGAGTCCCTGTTGTACTTTCAACTCCTACCAATTAGCACTGTCTCAAAAAAGCTCCTAGACAAAAACTACAAGTTAATACCAAAAATAGGCAAGTTAAGGGTAAAATAATCTAACTCTATTGCTGTGAGCTGCACCATATCAGTTAGCCTTTGGGATCAAATGGTCTCTGTGGATACAAAAATGCTGCTAGAAAGGATTTTCTTGCTATTTTCTAAGTCCATGAGAGACTGTTCTCTTTCATAGATAGTAGCAGAGTTCTGCAAACAATGAAACACCTGCAACCTTGAAAAGTCTTGTTTATAGTATAGTAGAAAAATATTTTGACAATGGATGTTTTAGAATTCTAGCCAATCACCCCCAAGGGGTGGCTGATCCTTTGTCCAATTAGACTATGGAGAAAAAAGTCTATAAAAGAGTTTGTAAAATAATTAAATAAGTCAGTCTTGCTGCACAATTCCTGCCTGCTGGATCTTCTCTCCTCCTCCCTACGGCTGCGGGACATATTAATATACCTTAGGGCATTTTAATAGTCTCTGTCATGTTGATGACTGCCCAAATATCATTTGATTCACACTAAATCACTGATGAAATCTCCCTGACTCAACTCACCAAATACTACAGATACAAGAAGTATTGAAAATCATCTCACCTCTCCACCGGATGCCTCAAGTTCAAGACACACTTAAATTTATTCTGAAATATGGTATCTTTGAGAAAGTTTTTCAAGTCCCCTGCAAGCGGTAGGATGGTTTCTTTTCTGTCTAATTACAAATTGGTACAGCTGAGGTCTTTGCCAATTGGCACTAGAGGTTTAGATCAGCATCTTCAAAGACTGAGCAGTCAATGCCCACAGGAAAATTAATAAAAAGAGCTCATTCATAGAATCATAGAATATCTTGAACTGGAAGAGACGTACAAGGATCATCAAAGTCCAACTCCTGGCCCTGCACAGGACAGCCCAAAGCATCACACCATGTGCCTGCAAGCATTTTACAAACAGTTTGTGTATTCTCAAAGGCTTGGGGCTGTGACCACCTCCATGGGGAGCCTTTTCCAGTGCCCAATCACCCTCTGGGTGAAGAACATTTTCCTAATATCCAACCTAAACCTCCCCAATAAAGCTTCGTAGTGTCCTCTCAGGTCCAGGCAAGTTTTGCTGTAAAGTCTGATCTGTTTTATGCAGATACCTTAATATGATTTGCAGAGGACAATAATTTCTATTATTCGGTTACCAAGAATCATATTATTTAACTTTTTTCTAAGAATTTTTCCTGCCTTTTCCAAATTTTTTTTGTAATCACATTTTGTGTAACAACATTTTATTGATGAAATTGCTATAGTGTTATCCAGAATTTATATCAGAACCCCCATGACTCAATCCCAAAGCTTACCGGTCTTTCTGTAATGAAAAAAAAGTATGAAAAACAGGAACTTTTAAAAAAAAAATTATTTTGACAAATTTTTTTTAATAAAAAATTAACAAAATGTTATCTTCTGAACTCAAACTACCCATGTTTGCTATTCCATTGGAGGCAGTTCCCTACAGCTTACAAACTTCTTTTGTGCAGCTAATCAGTCATTATGGCACTCATGGAGGAACTGGATGGTTCCTTGGTTTGGCTATGAAGATTCTCTCCTGCAAGTATCCTCACAATTGACAGCACTTGTGCCCAGAACTTTACAATGAGGGATTCATGTCAGAAAACAGCCTAAGAACATTGTTGTCTGAGATGAGAATGATACACATTAGTCCACAGGTCTGCAGTTACTTTCTAAAAAAACTCTTCCCCTCTCCTAAGGCATCTTGAAGTGTCCTCACCTGCCAAAAGAGTCTAGAAGAGATGCAAGTTTGAATCTCCATGGCCTGAAGCACCAATGGAGCGACTGCTCTAACTAAGATGCATGGCCAGAAGAAATATGCAGCTGTAGAAATAACTAACTTACCGTCCTGTAAGGAGAATTTCCTCCTTTGGAAAGAAAGATTACAGACTACCTGTCTTCAAATGGACATCTGGCATTTGGATTTGAAGGGACCAGAGGCATCCATATTGCGGAAGATGACAGCATTGCAGAAACATGCCTAAGAGCAGTGTTTCCATTTTGTGCAGCTTGAAGCACCTCTGCACAGATTCCAGGAGCTTCCCATCCAAATAGGATGATGAGTTTGCATCTTCTTCTGAGGTACGTGTGCTCTCCTAAGTGTTGTAGCAGGGAACCTTGGAACAGTATGCAGTTTTCATTTGCAGAGCTGTTGCCTAAAGAGGGGATTAAGCAGCCTCAGTCTTCTCACACCCCAGTCTCTGCAGATCCAGTTCATCAGCTTTACTGGATCTAGTCCCTGTTTCTTTCAGAAATTCAGCACTGTGCTCTTATATTTAAATATCCATTTTCTTTAGCATGGAAGCAGGCAGACTTCCATGTGCTTGATAAAGCCTGTTAATTTATATATAATTTTAAATAAAAATAATTAAACTTAGAGAAGAAGAATTTGCTACTCATTTGCATATCAAAAACAGCCATCACTGCCTTTTCATGAGAAATTAAAGCCTCTAATTTTTTTAATATTAGTCTCCAAATAAATAAAAATCATTTTCTTATTTAGTTTTCATCTTTGCTTCATGGCAAATTAAAAATGCAATCTATTTAGATCTTCCAGTGTAGCAGATTTATGCAGTAGAATTACTGAGGCAGTGCACTTAGATTTCACCCCTTCTTGCATGCAGAATATTCTATATGAAAGTAATTAAGATCCGAATACAAAACCTACGAAATTCATTCAAATATACATGAAACAGCACAGAGATCAATGTTTGCATCTCAGTAAGGATGGTTACTAAGGTGTAACAAAACAGCACTCTTCTGTAAAGTGAAAGGAAGCAATCTTGTGATACAAATAGAAAGAGAAATTTTGTCACATGGTCTATTCTATTAAGATAGAACATCATTTTGTATACGGTATCAAAATTGAATTAAATTGGCTATTCTTTTCTAGTGCTCATTAGCATTTCAAATTTTCAAAGCCTTCACTTTTTCTGTTTCAGCATTGCTACTGAAGGCTAACGTGGCTGCTTATTTCAGCCTTACTTTAATTTTCTCCTGATAGATTTTCAATGCAGCTGTTTTTTCCGCAAGTGAAAGCAAATTACTCCATACATTTCTCATCCTTTCTTAGTGCCACAACATCGATCATACTGAAGGCAATACATTTTCTTAATATTAATTTTGCGAAACCCATTCAGCAAAAGCAGCACCAATTCATTCATGTTTGTGGATCTAAAGGGTCTGAACCAGTAAATAACTTTCTGGTCAGTGCTAACTAGGTTCTGCATACCAGAAGAGCACTCACAGTATCTTAAATAATTTTCAATATTTAAGGTTAATTCTATCCCCTAAAAACTAAATTGGTACTCCTCATGACTACATTATCTTCTATCCAGCCTTCATATGGTAATTTCGTATTCTAGTTGGGGAAAAAAATCCAACAAAATATTCTGCTTTAGAATTTGTCGAAAACAGAATACCATTTGGGGGAAAAAAATCAGTTTGGACAGATTTTTCATAGGGTTGTTGTAAACATGTTTAACTTCCTACCAGCCCACAATCTTAGCTCGCTGAAGGCCCCCTGAGCCAAAGTCCCTGAACTGTGGAAATGGTGGTCCTGACATTCTGCCCCTTCTTTCTATTGTCATCCCCAGAGATGAAACCTCCCTGCACAGCCAGCCTCACGAAGATAACTTGGTGACAAAATCAGTTTCAATCACTGGACAGAAAACATATCCACCTTTCAAATGCAGGATCCCTTCAATAGGTGGTCCATTTAATATTTTCCTAAAGCTACTGCAGTAATTTTTATAGGCCCAGGATTGCTTTTCACTAAACTTTGTGGTTTATTTTAATTTCTTTACGTTTAAGAAATGACAAATTATTGAGGAGAAAAAAGAAAAGCTTAGGAAAGAAAAATCTTCTTCCTGTTCTAAAGGAATTCATATTTCTGCAAAGTGCAGGACCATATTATCAGGTTACTGACTGAAGTACAGAAATCTAGTATTTATATCAATAAAATCAAAATCAATCTACTCTGCATTATATTGGGGGTGTGGAGGGAAAGTGGGCAAGCTGTAACAGAAATTTAGTCCTCTTCTCCTTATGAAGGTATGGAGGTAATGACAAGGAATATATTTAAATTCCTGTTCATTTTTGAATATCCAGCTAGAGCACTTCACAGGCAATGTGGCAAAACAATGTACTTTCTCAGCCCCCCTGCTTGACACAGAGGTGCTTTGGCTCTTGCAGATATCTGACATGGAATATAGCAACCTAATTGAGTAATGTTTTGGCAAAATTTCTAAGCACTTGTTAACTGTCTCATAAAACAGAATTGGACCATGTCAGTTAAAGCAGAACTCCCATCTCTGCCATAGATACATCAGAGTGCAAGGAAACTTTCATCCCCACAGCCAAATCCAAGGCAGGAAAATGGAAAGAATTTCTATTAATAGTAAAATTTTTGTTCCTTAGTGCCACTTTTGATTCTAAAAATTTCTTGTCCTCATCTTTTTCAAAAATATTTTAGGCAAGTTGTATGCAAGGAGTGTTGCACAACCTTGCTGCTTCTACCACTTCTTTTCATGAAAGAGTTCCCATTAAATGTGCTGGGATGAAACTCTTGTAAAAGACTGCAAACTTTCTTATTCAAATCAACAAATAGATACTAAGACTGAAGAACTAGTGTTCAGAAAAACCAGATGTTTTATTTTCTGCATTTCTTAATGGAATAATTGCAATTTCTAACTGCAATTTCAATTACACGTTCTAATTGCAATTTCTAACTGTAGAATCATGGTGGGTAAGTGTAAAAACAAACCCACTGACTGTGTCAAGAATCCAAATTGACTGCATTGCATCGTCATCTAAAAATAATGTTATTTCCATTCATGAATTGTAGCATTTTGCTACAGACATCACAATACTGCCAGAGAGTCTTGTGAATGGTCAGACTGGGAAGTTTCCTTAACATATGCCTTTCAAATACAAACTTCCAAGTTGTATCATTCAAGATACATAGTGGAGATGAATCAATGGGGGAAAAAAAGACAGAAAGATGTCTGACTAGATATTTGAACAATAAATGTCTTCTTTTAATTCGAGTAATTTTAAAAGGTAGAAACATACATATCATTTGCTAGAATAATATGTTAATTAGAGGCAGGGAATTCCATTTATCTATGCAGAGATAACTATTATCAGTGCTAATGGAACAACAAAAATTGCAAGCATGAAAAGGAAATCATATTGCTATGCTGTCAGATGTAGCGATCACTGGAAAAGCATTTACAGCATTAAAAGATACACTTACTCTTTTGGCAATGTTGGAAATGGGTCTACAAAAAAAAGGTTACTAGGATGTTGTTTTGTTGAGGGCTTTTTTCAGATAATCTGGGCAGGGGAACCAGATATAGATATCCAAAAATTACCTGGCAAAAGCACATAACAGATCATCTACGTTCATCAGCCATCCAGAAGACCTCAGACATAAAGGGAGAAAAAAATGACCAACTACCACACTTGAACACACTGAATCCAAGGATGCTTCTGTAGTATTAACTTCGAAGGTAGAATATATTTCTCTGTACCAAGGAGACATGCTATATTTCTACTCTCTCCTAGAAGCCCTCTAGGCCTCTGAACTGAAAGTTCATCACAATCACTGATCAAGAATTACAGCTATGCAGAGAAAAGCAGATGGAGAGGTTTTACTAAACTAGAGATCCACTAGACCGTATACTCAGCTTAATAAATATTCACCAAACGTACGTTTTCTCTCTTGTTCCATTATTGAATAAGGTTTTTGTCAAAACAGATTAAACAGTTAACATAACCTTCAGACACTGCAATCTCCAAAGAAAAGGAGTCTCTCCAAGCAATAATTAACCAAGCAAAGGGTGTATCTTTCTCCTGCACCTTAGTCCTACATGTAATACTCCCAAACAGCTGTTGGGATATGAGCTGTTTTGACTGACATCTGTTTGTCAGAATACAGCATTTGATGGTTCCCTTGTGCCTTTGCCTAAAGAGATAGCTTTTACTGATAACATTATGTTATACACACACTTAACACTGACAGTGAGATATAATTGAGCCCATCACAAAACCCCTAAGCAGTGATAAGTTTTTCGAAGGTGACTTGCAAGGAAAATACATTGTGCATGGCCAGTTTCAGAGAAAATGCACAACCCTGCATAAACATTCAGGAAATTGTTAACAGAAACATACCAGAAATGTGAACCCAAAAAGGCAAAGATCAGGTATTCTCAGATGACATAACACTCTGAATTTTATCGATAATGAAGCTTTTTTCCAGCCAACACTTTTCATATTCTTGTGGAAGAATACATATCTTTGTTACACGTTTCTCTAAACAAAAAGTCAGAAACAACAGACCAATTTTTTTAGTATTAAACAGAAAACCAAGGAAATCAGTTCAAATATATAGACCTAAACAACAACAAATAAAACCACGACACCTTATAAAGAGAACTTAATAACAAATGCAGAGTACATCCCCCATGAGACTAAATTGCTAGGGTGCCAGGAACTGCTTCTTACCTATCTTATGGGCAATTTTTTCTTTGAAAAATGCATACTGAGAAAATAAAGTTGAAGAATAAAAGGTGAGGTGATATTTCTTTAAGTTCTTTGTAGTTTTATGCTTTTGATCTAATATTTTGGAAACTGGGAGTAAATTATTTTTTCTTTCTCTCTCTCATTAATACATGGAAGGCATATTTGTCCTTTATACCTATTTTGAACTCTCCAAATCCCTTCAACAGTATTTTTTCACCTCTTCCTTTTCTTCCACAAATTCATTACTCTTATAGTAAGACATATAAGGACATTTTTAAAAGTTTCAGAAGAATCTTCAGTAAAAATTCCTAGGACATTAAAACATTTTATTTGAATTATTGCTGAACTCAGGGATATCTCTGCATAAACACTTTGCAACTAAAATATTTGCATTTCCCCAGAAGAAAAATATTCATAAGTCTTCTGCTCTATTCATCAAGGCTCTAGAAACTGTTCTAAAGTGTTCCTACAGCTGAAAAGTAATAAAAACAAAACAAAAAAGGTCCAAAACTCGTTTGCAGAATAGGCTCTACAGGAAAAATCTGTATTTACACTTATTTAGTGCTTTATTTCTTTTCCTTAGACTAGGATCAGAGTTGTTTTGACATGACATTTTTACTTAAAATCAATGTTACATTCAAATCATCAGCTACTGGAGAATTCCAGGCAAAGTAAAAACTCACAAGGACCATTTAATTTTTGAACCAAAGTCTGCTTCATGTTTCATGTACACTGGGGGCTCAACAAATAGAAACTGCTATCGGTGTCATCTAGAATCTGAGCATTGTATCCTGAGAGGCAAGTTTCCTTTGAAATATTACTAGGGAAGTTTTCTACTGGGACTATTTCCTTCTTTAACTTGTATTGAGAAAAAAAAAAACAACAAACCAAAGCCAACATAAAGCGGCCCCAGATAATTAGAAAACTCCTAAATTTCTTTCATGTTCTTGATATGAACTTCTACCTGTCAGACATGAACGTTTTCAAGGAGACAGAGGAAATAGAACTCAATTCTGTTCAGTAGTGTGATACAGATAATAGTATAATACAATAATATAAAGGCTCACTGTAAACATGGCATCTTTTTATCTATTTACTAAAATTTAACAAAAAAAAAAAACAAATTTAAAATAATTTTGAGCTCTCTTTGAAAAAAAAAAAAATGGCTGCCTTAACAGTCACAGGATGACTTTTCCTGAATCTGCCTGAGAGCTTAGTTAGGTGAAAAGGTACTTGGAATCCTATTCTCCTAAAATCATGGAATAGTTCAAGCTGGAAGGGATGTCTGAAGGTCTCTAGTCCAAGCTCCTCTTCAGAACAGGATCAGCTACAAGACTAAAATTTAACAAAAAAAAAAATCAATTATAAGATAATTTGAGCTCTCTTTGAAAAAAAAAAAAAAATGGCTGCCTTAACAGTCACAGGATGACTTTTCCTGAATCTGCCTGAGAGCTTAGTTAGGTGAAAAGGTACTTGGAATCCTATTCTCCTAAAATCATGGAATAGTTCAAGCTGGAAGGGATGTCTGAAGGTCTCTAGTCCAAGCTCCTCTTCAGAACAGGATCAGCTACAAGGTCTGACCAGGCTGTTCAGCAATTCCCTCTACAAACTGTGACTTCCTCCTGTGTCTCACTCCAGCAGATCATCAAAGTGTGAAGGTAACTTCATTTAGAGCATTTTCCATTTGGGAAAAAGGACAACAAACTCCTGTGGCAGTTCTAACTATGGCGAAATAACAGAATTTTGGAGACAACAAGGGGTTCTGATTCTTCAGAGCAGATAGCCTCCTGCCTCCTGGAAATCAGGAATCCACTCCACTGTATATAGGAACAAGCAGTATAAGGTTAAGGAAGAGTACACAGCTCACCAAGACCAGCCTCATTTGTCCACAAGGCAGCAGAGAATCTTGAATAGAGAAAGCCTTTCTCCATTCAAGGGTCTTCATTCTTTCTCTCTGTCCTCTTATATGGAGGTCCTTCCCTGGCTCCTTAACTCTTCATGCATGCTCCAATGACAGAGGTGGAGATACTCCTTTTCTGTTTATGATTCCCTGTAGGCTATCTGCAGGCAAAAACATGCTTCCTATAGATAACTTTTCCAAGGTGCCTAATGCTTCCTCTACGGGCAACAAATTCTGGTGTCCCCCTTCAGTTTTCATCATGGTAATGGCAACAGTACCATAAGTCTCAAGCCTGCTAGAGCTTTGAAGTCAGAATATCAAGTTAGGACACCAATCCTGATGAAAAAATTTCTGCCTCTGGTATATCCATGAAAAGTACCTTATCATTATTTGGCTCATTAAATCAGTTTATTATTTTACAGGAGCCATTTACTCCTAATAGTAATACCTCATCACTGATACTATTATCTGCTTCAGGAGCACAGTATGGCTTGTTTTTTGACTTGATTGCTCAATGTGGCTTGAAGGAAAATCTCTCCACATTTTTAATTTGATTGAACTGCTCTTTATCTTTTAGAAGATGTCTGAAAATGAAATATGCTATGTCTACTCGTAGCTGCTTGTGCTATTATCTTGTACTTACATTATCTACTTGGTTATTTTTTTCTTTCAGATCAAACTTTTAATTTTTATAGACTGGGATCTGAACATTAGTAGCTTAATAAATCAACAAGAAAGGAAGACAGGAAAGAAGACTAAGGACTGTTCAGAGAATGAAAGGAAACAAGAATAACTTTCCTTACAGAGGGCATTCAAAGCGAATGAGCAGTTGAGATTGTCCCTGCTCAGAGGTGCCATAGCACAAAAATACAGGAAGTGAAAGCAAGCAGGAAGGGTCATACTGTGCCCTCAGATGCATACAGAGGACCCCCATTGACTCCAATCACAGCCAGATGCCAAAATCATATGGCAGAACTTAACCCCGAGCAACCTTTTAAAACAGCAGACCAAGCTGTAGTTTCAGATACACAAACACCATTCCCAAAAGAGTGAGAGGTTGCAAATGCTTTGTGTTTCTCACTTGCTTTCCAGCTATGCTTTTCTTCACCAGGGAGCTCTTGTTGGCTTAAGTCTGAACATCCCCTACAGGCTGCATTCACAGGCTGTTTATCACTGCTCAGCCCTCTATCATACACCCCCACCACAGAAATCACATAAAAGTTTTTATTATATAAAAAAACCAAAATACTCCCATACTTCTGAAATACCTGTTATGCCTTTCATATCTGTGTCAAAAGCAAGCAGGCAAAATGTAAAAAAACCTACCCAGGTGTCACACAGCACATGAAAGTGATTGAAGGTGGTGAAATTCTTCTTGCAATTAATTGTGACTGGTTTGAACTCTGAGATTTGAACGCAAACAGAGATTTCTACAAATTTAGACACTCAATTTTTCTAAAGAGAGCTCAGATTCTCCTTTAAGTGGAAGTATTCTATGGTAAAAATATTTGCCAATTTTAGCCATAGTGCATAAGCCTAAAAAAACAAGAACCTTTCCACTCAGGGCACATATTTTGCAAACATGTTACCCTAAAATTCTTGAACATCCTCCCTGAAACTTTCAAGGTGATTAAACCTGACAGTCTGTCCTGTGCCAAAACAACCCAGAATAAAGGTACAGAGTGCTAAGGGAATAAAAGTGTTTGCTATGCAATGTACATCCTAAAGTTTCCAGCCAGTTCATCTACACACAGCTTACATTTCTAAAACCAGATTTACGTAGTTATTTTGGTTATTTCACTACTACATGCCAAGCCACAGCAGGATTCCAGGCATCCCATGAAAGACAGGGAAAGGCAACCTCTGGTCATACCAGGCATATGCCTGGGATAGTCTCAGTGGCTGTGGGACAGTTAAGCAAGATCTGAAGTGACAGCTGTAAGAGTCAAGCCAGACCCACGACAGGTAAAGTTTTAATAGGTTTCAGATTGCTATAAACAGCATTATTTCAAGATAACCAGCAGTAGGTGCAGGTGTGAGCCAATTAGTCTCCTCCAGGTGCATTGACCACCTTATTGATGAGTTTCTCAAAAGAGTTAATAAATGTATTCATTTTCTCCCAAACTGTTACACTCACACCAAATTATGCATGTTTTTTACAGCATTTGATGTGCAGCTTTCCCATCTGTCTCAGTTGCTACTGACAGTGCACATGTTTCTGTTTGTGCCTCATCTCATACCAAAACTAAGTTTAGGAGCTGGAAATCACTAAGTATGCAGATGGTATGCAATCAATGGCACCAGCAAACAGATGTGGGAGCTAAGAATGCAGGATCGTGTTATAATTCATTATCTGAATATAGACTGATACTGCACAGCTTTGTTGCTTATATGGCAATATTTAAAGTAGTTAACACCTCCCTATATTTTTTTATTTAATAGCAAGCAAAAATAATTGTTATATTGTAAAACTTTTTATGCCCAGAACAGAAATTATCCACTTCAAAACATCATGAAATATTTCACTTCCAAATTTGCCATTTGTTCATAGAAATAAATTCAGATGAGCCCCATAGCCTTGGAAGTTTAGCTAATGAATTTTTATTTTATATTTTTTAACATAGAACCAAACCAGGATAAAACAGGAAATCCAGTAGAAAGGTTTTGCCCTGTAAAGGTATGAAAAAAGTTCCTGCTATGTCATGCTTTCTATATCTTTTGCTATTTAATGAGGTCTCTTTAAGCAGGAAGTAATAAGTAAAAAGTGAGACTGCACCTTAGTCACAGAAGATAAATTTAATCAAACAAGGTAATTTATCAGTAATTCCTGTTGAATTCTGTACAGACTTACATACTGTTTAAGATGTTGTAAGCATGGTAAAAAAAATGTTATCTTTCCCAAATCTCATATTACATGACTGTATCTTAATTTTACTCTCATCTTGCTCAGAACAGAAAGGACTACTCTGAATCTTCCTCCTATAGAATTTTTTGAAAGAAACTAATACCATGTATTCAAATCTTCTAGTTGGCATTTCATAAAACTCCAGAATTATAAAAATTCATCTTATTTCTTCAATTCTACATTCAGGTAATATTTGTTCCTGTTAATCAAGCTCTCTTGATAGACTTCTGTGGTGCTGATATAGCAGGGATTCTCCTCCCACCCCACAAAAATATTAATCAAATCAGCAGCTCTTGGCACAGTTTTCTTTTATCCCTTTCATCAATTCTTTTTTTAAACAAATGGGTTCTGTCATTGTGATTTACACACATAGTAGCTCACAGTAATATTATATTTGCTATGTAATCATCTAACAGTTTCACAGCAACAAGTCAACAAGTTGGGCAGTTTGAGTCAAGACATCCTAAATTCAAAGCCCAGGAGTTTGCTGAGCCCACAGTCTGGTCTCTAGATAGCGTATTCATTTTTGGGTTTGTTTTTTTTTTAATATACTTGTGTTTTGGGGTGAGTAGACAAAACCAAAAGCCACGAACTGATGTTTTGATAGATTCCCTGAAAAAATCTGGTACTAGACAAGGGATGTTCCAAACAGGATGTTCCAATCAGGCAGGACGTGGCTGAGCTCTGACTTCTCTTGGGAGCTCAGAAACCCAACCCAGGGTTAGCTCAGGAGTCACTGTTACTCCTACTGGAATACCACTTACACATTCCACCTCACCAAAGCACTGTGGTGGCGCAGCTGTGGGGATGAGCAAATTGCAGTAGTCATAAAAAGCTTTGGTACAAGGGCCATGGCTCAGCCTACAGAACAGGTCTCCTGCCCTTGCCTCCTGGCACCGTGTCTGCTGCAGGATGCCCCAGCTTGCCATGGTCCTCTTCTCCACCCCAGCTCACACCTCAGTGTCTAGGCTGCTTCCACGGAAGCCTAGTGGAGGTTACTACACAAAAGATTAAGGAAGTTATGCTGCCAGCTGCAACATGATCAGAGCGATCGTTTGCAGAATTGGTAGACAGAGGATTACCTAAACAACAAAGACAACTTTCTGGTCATTCCACCTTGACCCAAGCACTGATCTTGGTACGTGCTTTTACCTAACTGAGCATGAGGCAAACAGAAGGAAAGTCTAAAAGGCACATCCAGGATTCCCAGCTGCAGCCCTTACATAAATACCCATAAGACCCCAGCACCCTGCAGCTTTCACTCCAGCTCCTTAGGTTCATGGGGCACACAAAATTCAAAACCTACTGATAACTGTGAGGGCCAAAAGTTATTTTTTTCTGACTATAAGAGCCTTTGAAACAGAGACTTATTTTCAGGTAAAAAGATACAAACCAAACCAAGAAAAATATTTTTTAATTTATTCCTGTTCCTATCTCTTCTCTTCTGATCTGCTTTTTGCTTCCTTGCTCAACAACTGAGGTTTACTTATGCTGAGCACTTCTGCAATTCTGGCGCTTTGAACTCAGCTTAATCCCTTCAGTTTAAATTACATACTTAAAATTTCACTACAAAGAGCACAGGAAGGTTTTTAACTCCTACAGTTTTTAAGCAGATATAATTCAAAGGAGCGTTCGATGCTCTTTCAACTCTAGTTTTAAAAATAATCACAAAATTAGGTGATTTATTCTTTTGGATGCTTCTGAACCAACACATTTTAATAAATCAGTATCCACAACTAGAAGCAAGGTTTTAATGTAACTTACAACACAAACAGACAAGAACAGCTCAATGGATCTGGAATACAAAATATATTAGACATATTGGACTAACTAGCACAAAGTCAAGAGTCACTTTTTGCACTTTATTTTTAGGGATAATAATGAAAGAAGACAATTGGCATTAAATATTGTTGTTTAATTGAAATACAATTTATAACACTGGAATTCACAATCCACAGAAAGATTTAATACTCATGCAAATTCAAAATATTTTGAAAATATTCTGGAAAACCATAGCCCTAGAAAACAAAAATATTTCAATTTAAAAAAATAATTGCTAAAGTGTCAAATGTAATTTTCATGTAAACATTTTTCTTGGTTTTAGAATAATAAATAACTTTGGTTTACCTGATGACATAAAAGTTTCAGATCCTCTCCTGCTTGATTTTAGGCTCCCACTCAGATCCAGGAGTGATTTTGCCCAGACCATTTCCACATGCTCCCCTCTCCTAAGATTTTTCAATCCACATCAGCTAATTTATATGAATACAGGTGTTACATTCCTAGTGATTGCTGCTGGCTGACACCAAAGTTCAGCTGCTTTTCAAGAAGAGAGATACTTGGACCAGGAACTAAGGCTGAATTTACCCATTTGATTCTGGTAATTTTAAAAGAATGTATTTTTTTCAATGTTCAGTGACTTCTAAAATAGGTCTAAAGTTATAATGCAAATGAACACATTTAGAAGTTGAATGGAAAATGACAATTTTTCCCCACAGAAATATGCACTGAATATTTTTAGTCCAAACAAATTATAATGTAATTGGGGGAAAAAAAAACAAGCATTTTTTTGGTTTTTGGAGGTGTATTCTTGTCTAATTCTTTTTAAAAATCTGACTTCCAGTAGTAAGGAAGGAGAAAAAATCCAGGTTAAAGTCAATAAAGTTATTTTTCAATTTTCAGATAGGAAAAATATTTGTAGCTTTCTCCAATTAAAGTTTTTTTGTGAAAAGTTTCATTTTAAGAAATGGAAGTTACTTTCTCACTTCCATACTTTCTCAGGACATGAGAAGCTGAAAACAATGTTCTTCCATTCTCAAAACAAGCATTTCCATAAATACAAGAATGTATCCATATTTTTCCGAAATCACTAACTGTTAAAATATTTAGAAGAGGTGAGTTATTAAAGAACACAGGATCATACTTCCTTTCTTCCACTGAGAGAACTTTATTCAAAGGGGGAAACAAAGCTCTGATCAGAACAGAGATTTCTAACCAGGATGTTAAAGAACTCTTACTCAGTTATTATTCCCAGAATGGAGTCTGAAGGGGACAATACTTTTCTGTTTGACACCATATATTCTGCAATTCATATCTATATTACAGTTGTATTTTTAGACTCTGGAGTCATATAGGCATTATGAGTAACTCATTCCTGTTGAAAGGTCAGGGAGAACAGAATTTACATTAAAAAAAAACGGTAATCTCTAGTCACATCTTACACATGCACAGAGCTTGTTTCATTCTACATATTTTCAGGGATAGATTCCCTTAATAAAGAGGTTATACACACCCAAAAAAAAACAAAAAAAAAAAAACCACCACTCAAACATATAACGCCTGGAAAATATTTCTTATTGTCAGTGAACAGAAAATTTCTTACAAACATAGTTGCAGAAAACTTTTTTAATAACTATGGAAGTAGAAGTCATTTTAACACTTAATTCTTTTGGATACAATACACAATCTGGGCAGTCTGAGCAATGTGTCACCCTGTACTGCTAGCATCATCTCCAACTGAGCAATTGTTGGGAAATGGCGCTGCACTTCGAGCATTTCTGAGTCCCCATGATTTAGTAAAAGTGAAGGTATAATGAGTTTAATAAGAGACTCTGCATTAGAAAATCAATAATTCCATGGCAATCTAAAATAAAAGGCATTGATTACTTTGCAGATGCAAAAGAAAGGGACAGTTTTCTGTGAAAGCTAGAAAAAATTGTCTCAAAGGCTCATCAATCTATGTGACAAAATATTCATGTACTTGACTGAGAAACTCTACTGTAGGGTCAGAAAAAGTACGGTTAAATTCATGTTTGCAGATTGCGCAATTGTATTTTCTGGCATTAACTGGAATAAGAAGCAAAATTACTGGAATACAGGAAAATAGTTGAAGTGAAAAAAGCACTGCTGACCTCAGGCTCTGTTTAAAATCAGATGTTATGATCTTAGAAATGTCTGGAAAGAAATCAACACTGGTTTTAAAATTCTTGAGGCTTGCTTTTTTTTGTCTCCTGCATTATCCTGAGCACTCTAAAGAAGTTAAGCACGGCAATATTTCAGCCTCATTTCTTTTCTGTTCTGTCACTTTTTGCTGTCTTCGTAAAAATCAGAAGCACTGGTGTGCAGAGAAAGAATGAAAAGAAAAAAGGAGTTTTGTTCAGATATGGTCCCAGGAGAAATCACAATACCAGACTCACCCACTGCAGATTTGCAGGGGGATTTGCTATGCTCTTCTAATCTGTATTTATTTAATTATGACAAAGAACAACCCACATTTTATGGCCTGTACCTTGAGAGACTGGAGTTGCCCCAGCCTTAAAAGGTAAGATTCAATTTTCTGTGACAATGTTTCTCCACCTGGTAAATTGGCTGGTTTGCTCCAGATATTAGTTGGAGTATAAATCAATAATCAAGCAGTGTAGACAATCAGACGTGGATGAAAGTGCAAACTGGAACCCTAATTTAACATGACAGTATAGACTGAAATATAATCTGTTCTGGAGTGCAGTTTCTTAACACCAAGCTTAGTCCCATGACTAACCCTGTGGATTTCTACAATGAATCTAACCATAAAGTGGCACTATGAATTGTTTTTATCAGTGAAGCTTTAAACCTGCTGACACAATTCGTTAATCTAGAATTTCTCTGCTGTCCTCTTAAGTTTTCTGGTTTTGTTGCAAATAAAGTGTTGTCACCCTTTGCTCATATTACCTATCTAAATAGCCAGAGGAAATTGAAACAATGTTCAGCTTCAGTTTTTTAATTCATGGCATTGACTTGAACTCCCAGCTATAAAAATGGAACATGAATAGCATGATAAGCAAAAAATTTTAATGAAGAAATTGTCTTATTCATACAGCAAGGATCAGATATGGCTTTAGAACGCCATAAAATATAGAAATACACAGAAATTTTGGAGTTACTCCTGTTTCTTAGGTGAGACAATATCTGGTGTTCACAGTAAATTATCACCTCCAGGAGAAGAATGGGTCACTGCTGTGGGGCAATGGCTGGTGAGGAAGGCCCCAAATGAGGCGGTGAGTAGATCATAAACACGCTTAGGACTGGGGAGCTCTTCACTTGTCCACTATAAATTATCAGCTTCAGGCTACTGCCAGCATCCAATATCCCACAGCAGGTTTCTAAAACAAACACCTTACACATAACTCTGACAAGAACTTGCAAACTTTGAGGGGAAATCTCAGATCCAGGACTTCAGTGTAAACATTATTTTCTGGATTTCCTCACTGCTCAAGACTTGTTTCCCTAATTCAAGGTAGTTCTACAATATTTCATTTTCAGTACTAGCAATCAGCAATTTTGATAGCTCAGACCCTGTGGTGATGCGATGTTTTTATTCTATTTTTGTATGTTCTTTGTACCCTAATGGTTCGTCCCTACCTTCCCCATCTCCACTCCCAGTTGGCTTGCCCCAGATTCAAGCCGCTCCCCCAGTGCTCCCAATATGGTTATCCCCTCCCCTTGTTCTGGTACCTTCCCTGCCAATCGCCCAAACCCCTCCCGGAGTTCTGGATTGTTCTGTGTCTCTCACCCAGGCCCTGCGTAATTACCCTTATATGGTGCCCATCAATCCCCCGAGACCCTGCCCCCTCAGATACCTCCCGTTTTGGAAATCCCCTAAACCTCAATTGCCCATTGGGGCATGTGACCCTTCTCCCTCCACCCACCAAGACCATTGGACCAGATGCGAGTCCTTCTCTCTACCATCCCTCCCTCCTAATCCGCCTATTGGTCCCTAGTTGGGTTACTCCTCCCATTCAACCCCCTCTATAAGGTGTAGCAGAAGTGCAACTGTTGCTTGTACACTGTGGATCGCCTTCAGTAAACTTGGGTTACCTCCTGTGGCAAGCCGTGTTGCTTGTACACTGTGGATTCCTTTCAGTAAACTTGGGTTACCTCCTGTGGCAAGCCTTCCTGCTATTTTTTATCTTTCCTTTCGTCGAGGGCTGCTGACTGCCACAGTGCCTGGAGCCTTTGCTCCCCTGGGTAGAGCAGAGGCTTTCGAGGAGCGACGCCTGGGCGGTGGACAGCAGCGGTCACTGCAACAAGACCTTGCTTTAATACACTGATAGACTCAAATTGGAACATTTACAATGTCTGTTAAGACCACAATAATATGCTTATATATAGGAAAAAAACTTGCCTGTTTGCTTACCATCAGTCTTATCACCACCACATGAGACCTCTCCTGTGCCAGGTTGTGCCTCTTGTGTGAAACACCAAACAAGAGATTGGACACATGAAAATTTTGTTAAAACACACTCCTTCAAGAGCCTTTCAAGACACAGCGTTCTCCATGGTAGTGGTTAGAGAAATGCTGTCTTGAGAATAGCAAATCTGGGATCTGTCACAGAGAGGAAAGTTGTAGGCAGGAATCCAGTTCCACACCGCTGATTTCTCTGATACTACAAAGACAAAAACCGTTTCAGGCTATAGTTACCCTTGTTAAGGATAATTCTTTATCTCTGATTTTTTACTTACTTTCTGATCCAATTTTGATGTTGTCATATAAGAGATAAAGCATTTCTTTATACTCCCAAGTTCCAGTGGTTGGTCTGAAAATTTTCTCTGCTTCTGAGAGTTGTGGCCAATAAAGAATGTCAGTGTAGGTATCACAGAGTTTATCTGTAAGAAAAGTCCCTGCAAAGGCATTAGATCCTCCTGTTGTTGTGCTAGGAAGGATTTGTCCTATGCACTCAGAAAGCAAGTTGATAACCACAAAAGTGACAACCACCTACAAAACCTACTCCACTGAAGTAACAAGTGAAAATATTTTTTATGTGTCTTACTTCCAGATATCTCATAAATATTCATATTTACTTCTTCAAGTTTTAATTTGGTCACACTCCTCATTTCCTTTAGCTGGGTGCATTAAATGATTTGGTGCTCATATCTCTGTTACAAAGTGTCTCATACACAGCAATCTGGAGTGCAAAGCTGTAATTTTGTTTCACTCATAACTGTTATCATTTTAAAACCTTTTTCCCTTGGTTTGGAAAATCTTACAGGTCAGTCAATACAATATAATTAATGTAAGACATGGCGGTTTTTCAGAATAAATTAATATAGAGCTTTAAAATGCTTCTTAGCTCCTTGTGTTTGTTGTGTGACAGATTTGAATGCTTGTTTAGCAAAATTATTAAATGTAATTTATCTTTGCCATAGCTTGATATTCAAGCAAGCTTCACAAAAACAGAATTAAAAAACCAAATCATATTCAATAATAGCACAGATTGATCTTGGAGATAGACGAAAGGTGTTACAGAAAATGTAAGGTGCCACTTATAACGATAACAAAAGATCTCTAGCACTCTACCTCACACGCTTGCCTGCTATGAGCTTGGGTTAGTCTTTGGAAGATACGATTCCTACCACTTCAAGGTAAAAAACAAAAGGATGACATTTAAGTCGTCCAGTTTAAGATATGTTTTTCTTTTTTCTTTTTTTTTTAATTTTTAAGTCAAATGTGTCTGCTCAGCATTTTTCAAAATTGGAGATGACATACTGATGCCTCTGGTTTCCTTTGTGACTGGTCCTTAATGAGAAATGAAACTCAGCTATTTTCCAAAGCAAACTCATGGGTTCTGAAAGTTCTCACAAGTAAAGTGATGACTGCTTCACTTATAAGGTTGCCAATGGGATAGGCTACAGCTCGTATACCAAGGGAATGTCATATGCCATAATTCATGATAATATTCGTTCTAGATGAAGTGAAGCAGCCAGGTAAGGAAGAACAAATATCAGGTCCTTGGAGGCAGCAGGGTATTTCTCCTCTGGAGTTCATTGTAAGAGGGTTTCCTCACAGAGTGGCTCCTTCAGCAACAGTGATGACATGCATGAAAATTAAAACCACTGAGGTTGTCTGTTTCATGTCTATTGTATTTACGCACTGTATATATATATTAATTACATCTACTTTGTATAATTACACAAGAATAGCACTGAAGTCGCTATGTACAATTAAATTTTCTAAGTATTTGTATAATTGAACTTGAAGGCATTATATATCATAATAAGCATAGATGCCTGGTCCACAAGTATCTTTACTGTCCTCCAGATCAAAATGTGCATATTTGCCCCATGTTTCTGTGGCAATATATTTACCTCATTTTTCCCTTTCTAAAAGAATTCCTCAGTAATGGCAAATCTTTTCCGTTTCTGGAAGTTTCTGTGTTGAAGTACATGGTCCTCCCATTGTAATCCTGCTACTCAAAATACAGACTGCAACATCCCCCCACAAAATACCCTTCCCTGAACTGACTCTTAGTCAAGGCATGTGTACTCAGGCTTTGAAAATATATCTACTCTACTGTTTTCTTAGATGCTTCGCTAAAACACAGGCCAATAAATCAAACCTAATTCATATCTGACATTTGAGAAATAACTTTGATGAAATTTTCTGTATGGCAGACTATTGACTTACTTCTTTTTCCCTAGAGCCCTTTGAAAGTGTCTGCAAAAGCATTCTGATAACCTATCTGATATTGTTAGCTCATAAGCAATAGAATACTCCTTAGGAGTATTTGTTAGGAGTATTTGAAACTCTTCAGGAACAGACTGAGGATGTTTTTCTAAAATACTATCCTCAGGTAACTCACAAGCAGCAAAAGACTATGTCTCAGCTTACCTCAGCAGCTGAAGTACTTAAAAAGTGGATTGTTCTTGGCCACCCCAAACTCAATTAAGCAATCTCAGGTGAGAAGAAACAGGCTCTAACCTATTTGATGGTTCCTAAATAACTCATTCAAGTATGGTGTTCAAGTATAGTCAAGATACCTCTGTAAATACAGGCAATTCAAATACAGTCAATATACTGCTGAAAAAAAATTTAAAGTATATTATTGTTTGTTTTCGAAGTACAAAATGTTCTAAGTCAGCTAGCATCTTAACATATTAAAATTCATATAACCGTAGTGAAGAATCTCTTTTGCCACGTAATATGATGATGAGAACAAAGTATAATGTACTCTTTTAAGGCAGTGTTTAAATCTAAGGTGCAATCCCTACACCTGTCATGTCTGTCTCAGATGGAGAAAGGCTCCCTTAAAGTGCTATAAATAGTCTAATCTCCATGTTCAACGTTTTTTCTCAGCATTACTGTATTCAACAGACCATTTTGTTATCATATTCAGACTGACACTTATTAAGGAGCATAAAAACACTAAGTCCCTAAGTAAACATTTAACTTTCACAATCTATAAATTATTATCTCTTCTATACTGACAGATCGTCTTTCTTTCTGTATAAGGAAAGGCAAAGAAAACTTTTTCAAAATGTGAAACGTGGGCTTTTATTTCAAATCAAATAGTGCGGCTTGTTCCTTGGTTGACCAGCTGTCTGCTCTCAGGCTCCTCTCATGATGACTAAGCAAAATATTTTCTCACTTTTTCCACAGAAACCAACTCAACAGGGAAAGGAGCTCCTGGGATTTGTTAAAGATGGCTAGAGTGTCTCCGTTTTCTCTCAGTTCTCTTATTAAATAAAACCAACCTTTTACCTACAAGGTTTTTGCTAAATCTTCATAGTGAAATTCACCAAGTGTCTGAAGAAAATTTAAATCTCTTCATGACATAAATGTCACTTTTTCCACTAGAATTCAGGGAAAGATTTTCACTTGCTACTGTCTCTGAAAGCGTGTATAAAATACTACTACACATCCTGAAAACATCCTGTTTCATATTCTTGCCATTCACAATAAATTGAAAATCTTCCATGCTTTTATATGTCCTTTCTACTATTGTTATTTTTACTCTTTTTTAATATGAAGAAGCCTTTCACCACTTCTTCATTTTCCCAGGCCATTTTTTTTGCATGTACTTGTCACCAACTGTCTTAACATTTTCTAACTTACAAAAAAAAATGCTCACACTTTTTCAAGTTACTTGTACTTTAGTTGCTACAAAACCCCACAACTCTCTACACTTAGTTTTACTCACGGATTTTGTTGTAATGAGTAGCATAGGCTTGGGAGTTCTACACCTTCATCCAGGAATCAGCACTCCCAGGGAGTGAGGAAAATTGCACTCCTGCATGTTCCAGGAGCTTGGTGGAGGTGGAATGTTCAGTCTTTTGGTTTTCTGTAGATGTGAAACAGACTGAATTTATTTCTAGAGCCATTTTTAGGGTTTCAGGCACACTGGACATAGTTTTTGCCTAAGTCAACACATCAGTCCAATATGTTAGACTTGCTCACCAAAACAAAATGGTTTTACACTGTCTAATCAATAAAACAGGACTCACCATGTTAGATGTACTCCTTTAAGTAGCATAAACTGGACAGACGGGTAAATCCAGAGCAGCTGGCAGTGCATCCTTGAGCACACGCAGCCTAACACGTTCTAGAAGGCCTGCTCTACCTGAAACACCAGGATCTGAGTTCAGTGGCACCAAGTCTTAAAACTGCACTGGTACTCCCCAGTGCCAATAATCCCACCTCTCTGGATTATTTTTTCATTCCCTCATGGGAAGCTATTTCCACCCACATCATACAGTCTTCTCCAGCTGTGAACATAGGCAGCTTGGTACTCTTGAATAACAATAAAAAGAGCCTACAGCAGAAGAACCGAAAACATGTACAGTAATTGCTCTTTAGCAGTAGGATTACCATGGGAGCATATAAAACATATGGGTTGTGGCTGAACTGTGACATATTCTTGTCCTTAGCCACAAGTCTTGCCATATCAAAGATTTTTACTGCTTGTCCATTTACACTTAGCAGGTAGGCCAATACCTTCCCTAGTTAAAGAAGTTTGTATTAAAGTTCCCCCCTGATTGTTTGAGGGGTTTTTTTAGACAGAAATGGTATTCCACAGAAGACTGAGCCTTTAAAGAAAGCAGGTCTCCACACCCATGACTTGATCAGAGGAAACAAAGCTGAGAGGAATACTGGCAGTAACACCCTGGCGTGCTCAGCTGAGCATAAATGCAACAACAAAGGTCTTGTCACCAGCTACGTCACTCCAAATTGATAATGAAGCAAGAGGTGAATCATTCTGTATTTTGTAATGCAGGTGATGCTAAATACAAGATTGTTACCTGGATTCTGTGACTAAGAAGGGCAACCATGCTTATCATACACATCTCACTACCTGTTGCTAGTTACTGCCAACCAAACTTTTCCTTCACTCACCCTTAAAGCCAGAGAGCAAAGCTACTTGTAGCATGACTGCAAAGTTGGTACTACCATAGGTTAGTAATAAAGTGGATTTATAATGTGCCTTCTGCTTATACCTTTCCTACTATTTAGCATTCACAAGAATGATCTCTGCCCAATGGTAGTACAACTTTGGACTTTCTGAGGCCTAATGCATAAAAATGCTCTACTTCTGTGTCTGTCATGGACATTAGACCACAACACCCTCTTCAGTAACAGAAACACAGTTTTTTGACACCACAAAGTCCTCCTCCTCAGTAGTCACTCTGCTCCTACCATTTTAAATACCTGTATTTGAGGTAGCATGTAGGGAGAAATTATTCAAGAAGAAGTGACAGGATTCTGGCTGAGGGGCACGTACACTGCCTGGGGCTCACTAACTGTGCATCACACATGCACAATTTCCAGATGTGCTGGAAGTTATGCTACAACAAGAGTTGCTAAGACATGGTGTTATTGTAAGCAAACACAACTTTCAAATATGCTCCTAAAGTCTGGACTTTAAAGAAACTTACACCTTTCCTGTTCCTGACAATATTGTCCCAGGTGTTTTTTATAATAGACAGTTAATCACTGGTTTTTCCACTTCTCCAAGCCAAAACTGAGCCCATGCCAAGATTTTTGCTGAAGTTATCTCACAAATCTGAGCACACTTTCAGGCAATCCCCAGTGTCTGTCATATTGTGAGGTGCTATGGGGGGGTGGTTACCACTTTCATTTCTGGCTCTCTTATAAAATCCTAAGCAGGAATCCATCAGCCTGGGACAGCATATACATGTCATGACCACAGCAAATCATTCAGTACTTTGACACAACAAGAATAGAGCACCAGAGGAATCTAGGAATTTCTATTGGAATAAAATCAGGGAGCTTTAATAACAACATGTGTGCATAAGCTTGATACTAATATGGTTAAGCTTTTGTCAGCACTTCCATTACAAAGTATATGTAAATTTTTGTAGTATATGTAAATTTTTGTAAACCATCTTGCTCACCTTCATTTGTCACACATGCAGTGAAGGTCACCACATTGCTCAACAGACTCTGATAGCAGGGCTATAGCCAACAGAAATATTCAGTACCATGTGGGTTCTAGTATTGTAACATTTTGCCGCAGCTGCAGTTTAAGCCACTTTATTTTTTTTTCCCCTCTAAACCTAATGTAACTGTTTAAACAAATATTTCCCTGTTTCTGATTTTAAAAATTAAATATGACTGCAAAGTTTTGCTTGAAGCAACTATCCTTGAATTTTAAAGGCAGACATTTCTATATTTCCATCTTAGAACACTAGTGAAATGCAAAGATTTTGTGCAATAGAAATTTACCAGGTAATGACTATTCATAATTACACTACTGATTTCAAAGGGGAGAGCTGTAGCACTCGTCTAAAGATTAATTTTAGTTGTTTTGTTAAAACAGATAAGGACTGAAGTTTAAAAATGTAATGGCCTAATGAACCATAAGCTGTTAATGAATAGAGGGAAATATAATTTAGCATTCATATGAAGTGTGTCTCTTTATTAATTAATTTGGTTTTCATATTTATATGAGGCATAATTTGGTAAAATCAGAGTATCTTTTTATTAAATAGAAAAATAATTTTGATGATTACAAATTATCATTTATGAGACAAACTATTTTAACTAAGCAAAACGTGTGTGTGCACATGTGTACACAAGGTTAAGTATAGATGATGCAGTAATTTAATGTATAATGTAATATTTTGCAAATGGAGGCAAGCCAATGAAATATTACATCCCAAATTTATTGTTGGGTCAGGAATGTTACAGGTATTTGATGAACCATATTGATGACTCTATAATTAAGCTGATTTGAAATGAAAGTTATATTAAAAACAACATTTAGAGCTTTTCTATGGGATGATACCACAGGACCAGTCATTAATTTCATTTTCCACTTATCTCCGAGGGTGCTGAAAAAGATTGATTTCTTTTTTTTTTTTTTTTTTTGCAACTGAGGTTTATATTAAAAATAAACATGATCTCTGATCTTGGTTTTCTCCATATTGAAAATGCAACTACAAAACCAGCCATTGTTAAAAAATTGGGGATTTAACAAAGCTTTAGAGTTAAATTTACTAGATTGTCTTCTTGAAGGGAAGGGAGGTAGTTGTTGATGAGTTTAAGGATGCGGGTTTTATTAAATTCTGTAAAGAACTGTACCACTTAACATGGGATCATCTGTTTTGTCAAATAGATAATACCAAGAAAATGGGCTGGAACTTGGTAGTTTTGATATCTCCTAGGTTATGTCTATGTTAGCAAATTACACATGGCCAGAATTTTTTCTCTGGCACCAAGACCAGCCAAAGCAGAATAGCTTTGGAGACCTGGGTAACGTTTCCACCCTACAGATAAGCATCTTCATCCAAACCACCTTTCAGAACAACCACATCCATACATGAGACCACACTAAGAGCTTACTAGTATAGACAACAGAATCCTGCTGCCCCAGAGTATTGCCTGCTGCTGTTTAATTTATCAATACATAACATTACATCCTGGAATCAGATCTGTAAAGTTTCTTATTATATGTCATTTTCTGTAATTTAATCTTGGTTCCTTTTGGTATGAATAGAGCCAAACTATTCTAGACAAGCTGCTGAGATATACCTCCTTAAATGAAAGCAAAAGTCAAAAAGCGTAATGCTGATACAGGAGTTTAAATGTGCAATAGACATCCATTATCCCTATGCCATTGGTGCTATTTCTGGCCGCCTTCTGTTCTAAGGATAAGAATTTGAGGAGAGAAGTTGTTTGGAAGTAACTAATTTTTCCTTTAGTCCTAATTTGCTTATATTATTATGTGCTGGCAATCCAGAGGGCAAACCTCATCCTAGAGTGCATCAAAGACAACCAGCTTGTCAAAATAGGTGATTATCCTGCTGTATTCAGTGATGGTGATCTTTTTATTAAATAGAAAAATAATTTTGATGATTACAAATTATCATTTATGAGACAAACTATTTTAACTAAGCAAAACGTGTGTGTGCACATGTGTACACAAGGTTAAGTATAGATGATGCAGTAATTTAATGTATAATGTAATATTTTGCAAATGGAGGCAAGCCAATGAAATATTACATCCCAAATTTATTGTTGGGTCAGGAATGTTACAGGTATTTGATGAACCATATTGATGACTCTATAATTAAGCTGATTTGAAATGAAAGTTATATTAAAAACAACATTTAGAGCTTTTCTATGGGATGATACCACAGGACCAGTCATTAATTTCATTTTCCACTTATCTCCGAGGGTGCTGAAAAAGATTGATTTCTTTTTTTTTTTTTTTTTATTAAAAATAAACATGATCTCTGATCTTGGTTTTCTCCATATTGAAAATGCAACTACAAAACCAGCCATTGTTAAAAAATTGGGGATTTAACAAAGCTTTAGAGTTAAATTTACTAGATTGTCTTCTTGAAGGGAAGGGAGGTAGTTGTTGATGAGTTTAAGGATGCGGGTTTTATTAAATTCTGTAAAGAACTGTACCACTTAACATGGGATCATCTGTTTTGTCAAATAGATAATACCAAGAAAATGGGCTGGAACTTGGTAGTTTTGATTTCTCCTAGGTTATGTCTATGTTAGCAAATTACACATGGCCAGAATTTTTTCTCTGGCACCAAGACCAGCCAAAGCAGAATAGCTTTGGAGACCTGGGTAACGTTTCCACCCTACAGATAAGCATCTTCATCCAAACCACCTTTCAGAACAACCACATCCATACATGAGACCACACTAAGAGCTTACTAGTATAGACAACAGAATCCTGCTGCCCCAGAGTATTGCCTGCTGCTGTTTAATTTATCAATACATAACATTACATCCTGGAATCAGATCTGTAAAGTTTCTTATTATATGTCATTTTCTGTAATTTAATCTTGGTTCCTTTTGGTATGAATAGAGCCAAACTATTCTAGACAAGCTGCTGAGATATACCTCCTTAAATGAAAGCAAAAGTCAAAAAGCGTAATGCTGATACAGGAGTTTAAATGTGCAATAGACATCCATTATCCCTATGCCATTGGTGCTATTTCTGGCCGCCTTCTGTTCTAAGGATAAGAATTTGAGGAGAGAAGTTGTTTGGAAGTAACTAATTTTTCCTTTAGTCCTAATTTGCTTATATTATTATGTGCTGGCAATCCAGAGGGCAAACCTCATCCTAGAGTGCATCAAAGACAACCAGCTTGTCAAAATAGGTGATTATCCTGCTGTATTCAGTGATGGTGTGGCTCAGCTTGAGCCCTGTGTGCAGTTCTGGGCCCCACAATACAAGAAGAATGTGAAAGTGCTTCAATATGTGTAGAAGAGGGCAACAAAGCTGGTGAAAGGGCTGGGAGGAATGTCCTGTGAGGAGCACTAAGGACTTTGGGCTTGTCTGGTTTGGCAAAAAGGAGTATGAGGGGTGACCTCATTGCTCTCTACAGCTTCCCAGGGTGGAGGAGGAAGTGGAGAGGAAGGTGCTGATCTCTTCTCCCTGGTATCAAGTGATAGGACACATGGGAATGGTTCCAAGTTGCACCAGTGAAGGTTTCTACTGGACATCAGGAAGTATTTCTTTACTGAGAGGGTGGTCAAACAGTGGAACAGGCTTCCTAGATAGTTGGTTGATGGACCCAGTCTGTCTGTTTAAGAGGAGTTTGGACAATGCTCTTAGCACTGTGCTTTAACTTTTGGTGTAGCCCTGAATTGGTCAGGCAGTTGGACTAGATGGTCATTGTAGGTCCCTTCCAACTGAAATAGTCTCTTCTATTTTATTTAGTTCAGTTCATATTTCTTATGCCATTCCACAACATCTTGTTTCTGCTGTTTTGAGAAGACTCTGCTACTGCTTTGTTTGGAGACCAGGCGGCTTAGCTAGAGTCACCCCAAACTCAATCCTGTTGCCCAAACATAGGCACTGAAAGTCATCCAAAGGTGTGATACGTCCTCACCACAAACAGATTTCAGATCTTTGGGGCACCTTGAGGACACACTAGAGACCACTACGTTTAAGGAATAGAACTGAGACCTTCAGATTTCAAGATAACAACAAAACATCAGGGCTTTGCATACAGGCTGGTGTTAAAACATGCTATACAGTAAAGATGTCAAGATTTTCACTGACTCATTAAATACAGCTCCACAGGTTTAGGTTTCAGAAAGCAGGTTTAGGGTGGATAAGGTCTGAATATTCTGGGAGTACTTACAAATTTTTTTCAGTTAGCTGTAGAATGTCATTTCACAGAGGTGCCTCCTCATTGCATTGTTTCCATTTTCCTAAATGTGGGTTTAATAAAATCTTGGATAAGAGGAAGTCTCATCCTGGCATGTACCTGCTACATGCCTGATTCGTGGTCCCAGGAATGACTCAAGTCTTTATATTCACCATGTGACACCTGAGGGAAATGCACCCATTTTGGGAACGTGACATGAGGAAACAGGTGTCTCACCTCCAGCGTTATGTCACAGCGCCCTGGCCTCAAAGTATGTCTAAATACAAAACTTTTCAATTAAAATTTAAAAAAAGGAAGACAAGGTCAAAGAATGCTTTATGCTACAGAGACTATGTACAATCAACTCAGGAAATACTGTTGGAAATAATGAACAACAGATCCTAATAACAGAATACTGCACATCCTGTTTTCTATACAGTGCCCAGCTGTCATTGCTTAACGCTGTACCATATTCAACAAAAATTCTATTACTACCAGGCTACAATTACTATAAACTAACTAATTAAATTCACATTTCAAATTGTCTGTGGAACGATAATCCAACATCTTAAATAAAGAAACTAAAATGAAATAGCATAGATCAACATTATACATCTGTTCTTTTTCCTTTTGTAAGTGTTTAATTCATATTTCATAGGATAATGTTGTAGCAGATAGGACTACTTCCTATTCAATAAATTAGGACATCTGCTTAGTTATTATTTACACTGCAGTACTTCCTATATGTCTTAGCATTGTTTATTTGTGACAACTTTAGGAAGTGCAAAAAAGAAGATAATGCAACATTTTCCCACATATAAATAATCAGCATACAATCTGAATGATAGCTAAAACTCTTGTCCATAAGCATCCTATCCCATTCCAAATTTCTAGAGACAATCTTACAAAGAGACATTAAAAATACTCAAAATAGTGTTCAAAAGAGAGGGATGGTGAAATAAAACAGACCAAAAGATGCCAAGAGTGAAGAATGGGGAGGAAGAGAGGCTTTCTCTGAACTAAAAAAACGGTGAGACTTGAAAGGAGACAGAAATCATATAGATAGATTAGTAGGTTATCATATGATTTCTCAGTCAGTCTTTGGTTCTAACCAAGCAATACTTTGATTTAAAAGGCTATGTGTCACTGGCAGCATTTGAAGAGCAAAAGCATCAAGAAGGATATTTACCTCTTAGTTTTGTTGTTCTATTTGCTCACGTGTATTTCTTAAGACAGACACATACCAGCTTTCAAGGGATAAGTACTCCATTGTTTACCAGAACTCAGTGTGAATCCTTCTGTGACAATTCTGAGATCACAGATGCCACAGTGCCCAGAAGGGGAAAAAAATCTCACCTCCATGCATCAAATCATCATCCAGCCTTCATCCATCTCAGAACAAACTGAGCCAACGTGCTCCTTTCTGCACATAGACTACAGAAAGCTAAGTTTCAGAGGGACTCTTAGAGAGCTCAGTGGGCAACAAATTACAGAAGGTAATTTTTTATCAAAGCTGAAACACTGATACAGACTCACTTCCTCATTCTGGGAATTAGCATAGAGCCAGAGTGACTTCCAAAGGCTGCTGAGCTCCGGTATAAGGCAGCTTCAGAGTCCAGATCCTGCTGGGATGGAGTATTTTCCTTTTGTTTCACGTTATGCTGACTGGTTTGGTTTGGTTGCTGCTGTGGCTGCTACAAGGGTGAAAAGCACACACAAGGACCTAAGGCTTGCTGAGGAAACCACGGGGGAGGAACTGCATCTCAGACAGATCTGTGAGAGGGAGAGTCTACAAAACAAAATAACAAAGTGTAATGAATTTTTTTTTCAATTAAAAACTCAAAATATATGGAATGTGATACACTGGAAGTACTAGTAGAAAATGAGTACTAATGTGGCAGTAGTTCATAATATTCACAGAATCACAGAATAAACAGAGTTTCAAGGGACCCACAAGGATCACTGAGTCCAACACCCAGCCCTGCACAGCACCATCCCAAGAGTCACAGTCATGTGCCTGAGAGCATCGTCCAAACACTTCTGGAACTCTGTCAGCACTCTTGGTGCTGTGACCACTTTTCTGGGCAGCTGTCCCAGTGCTCAACCACCCTCTGGGGGAAGAACATTTTTCTAACATCCAGCCTAAACCTCCCCTGACACAACTTCTTGGTCTCTAAAAGTGCCCTCCAGTAGAGGAAATAGTTTGTATTTAGTACAGGGAAACATCTGCCTCTGGACTACCAATCTTGAAACTGAAATTATAATGGAAATTGTTGATAAGTTATCTACAGTTCATGAAGAGCCTTTAGAGGCTGCATTCTGAGTTATGTCAGGCAATCTTTCTTTTAAGAGTCATATTATTTTTGCCAGGCCTTCCATAGTCAATTTAAATATATGGAACTTTATATGCCAGTAGGTTAATTTCCCAGAAAAAACAGTGCTGGAAACTACTTACTGTCACGCAGTAATTGTACTGTACACTATGTTTAGTATTTTCTGGTTGTGCACAGTCTTTTGTAGAATATTATAATACATCCTCTGACAGAAATTAGTTAATCCTTTTAGTCTGCATGTCCTTAAACACAGATAGAATGGTTCTCTTAACACACAATAAAATTAACAAAGTTAATTTTAAAAGTTAACAGAGCACCTACACTGAGGCAAATAGTATACAAACATTTCTCAAAGGTTTTCAAGAAAGCCATAAAAGGTATGCACTGTTGATGGAGAACAGATTTAATGGGAAAGCATTTCATTTTGGTAAAATATATTTTATGTAAATTGTGTAGTAATGGATGTTTGATAATTTCAGTACATTATCAGTCCCCATCAGTATTATTTTGTGTTCTTCGTGTAAGCTAGAACCCCAGCTTGAGGCTTTTGAAATATCACAAATCCTAATCCAAAATAAAGTCTTCCTTGCTGAGGAGTAAAATGAGGCTGTGAGTGTGCAAAAAGAAAGGTACAATAAAGTCTCCGTGGTGATCTGAACCCCATGTCTGGGCCCTATGAAAACAACTATTGGCAGAAAGTACCTATCTGAGTCCAGCTGTTAAATGAAAGAGCTTACTGAAATTGCAGTAAGCTAGTAACCATACACTCAGCATATATCTCAGAAAGCAAAAGAAAGATCCTTCCCTTCTTTGACCAAAACAATTTTCAATCTTCATTCTAACTGCAGCTTAGCAGTACTGCAGCAAGGGCTTTGAGAAGCCATTCACACTTCCTAGTAACATTTAAAGCCAAAATAAACATCAGTAACACTTTCCTTGAAGGGCAAAAATGAACTCTCAAGGGTGAGAATAATTAGTTGAAAGATGTTCCCCTGACATACATTGTTCTTTTCTATCCCAATGCAGTAAAACATTTCTCCACTCTCCTCTATTTCTTCCCTTTAGCAAAGTTTGCTTCAACTTCACAGCCAGTCAGATGTATTCAGTGCTAGAGATTACATTAAACTAACCATGCAGTAGAGCAGCTATTACAGTCACTATTGCTACAGCCCACAGAGTCAGGCACTCTAGTTGCCTTGCTCTGGCAGAGTTGCTAATAGATGATGCCTTTTTTGATGGCAACCACTGTAGGAAGGACCCATTATCCCTGTACATTTTCCAGATCTCATGCAGACCAGTTGTTGCTTCAGCAACAATTTTGGTGGAAGCCAGCTGCCATTGAGAATACCACATCTGTTTCAAAAATGTTGCCGTAGCAGTGCTGTTTCATAAGGGTAAGTGGACTCATCTCACCAGCTTGAGGTGTGCAGGCATAGAGGGATACTTTCCATCCAGGACACACAGAGTTGCTGTGCTGTGAGAAACAGTGTACCTTGCAGGTGCTGGATTTGCTGGGAAACCCACATAAAGCCAAGCTCTGAAGTACCTACACAGCTTATAGGGTCCCAAATAACAAGTTCAGAGTTAACTCCAGTATCTTGGCACTGTGCACTGCTACATTTTTTTAATCTGGTTTGCCAAAACCATCCATTAATGTATGAGTGATGACACAGGAATAATTATTTCACAAGCAATGAAAAGGCTTGCAAATCTTGTGGTTGTGCTAAATATAGCTAAATATGCAGAGTTTCTTCTTTTTCTGAAAACAATTGCTTTCGTTGTTAGGCTGGCAGACACACAAGTCAGAAACCATTACCCCAAGGACTCAGACACACACTTAAAAACAAAACAGCATTGATTGCTCAGACAGATTCATAACTTCAGAAGTATGCAAAGAAGGCCTCACCTTCATTGTGGACTAACTAATCAGAAATAGAAACAATTATATAAATTGGTCAATGTTTGTAAAGTTGTTTTTTAACATGACATCTAGAAGAATAATCACAGTTAAGGAATATTGCTAAACTTTTATCCAAAATTGTGCAAAATCCATTTAGTTCAGATTTCCATGGAAATTCAAGCAAGTTACAAAAGTAAATTTGGCTTCCAATGAATCACTCGCTTCTGAGGTGCCAGTTTCAGGCTATGAGAGGCTGACAGTTCTGGTCTACCAGCAAGAGGACTGTCTCTCAAATTATCTTCTCTCACAAAGTCTACATAAGTCTAAGTAAGTGATACAATCTCAGTCACTGTAATATATTTTCTGTGTCTAAATTCTGAAAAAAAGAAATATAAGTGTTTGATTTTAAATAAAACATGAGGGCTTGAATTAATTTCTTGCTGAGAATCTCAGTAAGTGTCTGCTGTCTTTGGGAAGAGACCTTGCTCTTTTCTTCCAAGATGCACCTGCTCTTTCTGTTTAGTTTTCAGTTTCATTATGTTTTGTAGAAAGGCATCCATAATCTTATCTCAGAGTTGGTCTGTCTGTGTTAAGGTTTGCCAAACCTGAGGACAGTCACAGTGAATCTCTTTGACTGAATCTGAGATGTTTGTGGCTTCACTTCTTTTTGTTATCACTCACTTTGTAGAGATTATCTATCTAAGTTTGCTTCACTGGCTTCAGAGATCATTAAACTTAGAAGCTCAGATTACCTTTGGTTCAGCTGGTATTTGATTGACGTGGGGAATACACATTTACTTTTCCATGTCTTTTCCTGATTGGTGCTTCCATGTTCTTCATTCTGCTCCCATACACTGCCTCTATCTTGCACTTGGCTCTTTTTAGGAATCTCAACAGAGAAATATCTACAAAGTGTGGAGCACAAACGTCTGTTTACAGTTTAGTGAAGGATGATGCTAGTTCAGGGTGTGATATGGCCGCTAATCAAGTTATGAGTAACAAACCTTGGAGAACATAAAACCACATGAATTATTACAGCAGCAAAGATGTTTGCAGATGATAACTTTCAGAGCATTAGCTCAAGTAGTGCAGCTTATTTCAGAACTATAGAAGCCTTTGTGGCATTGTAAGTCTAGAAAGAGGCAATGGAAGAGTTTCTTCATAGTATGTGATGTCTGGGCAAGGATAACTCTCTGCTTACCTTCTCCTTAAGCAGGACTCAAACAGGTGTTCAGTTTGTAGAATGTGGTGTGGATTTCCTGTCTGGGTAGTACCATTAAATAACATCAGATGTTCTTAATCATGCATCATACACTACAACAGTGATTTAGCTTTGCTCTTACAACTCTGCACCACAAGACTGAGGTTCTTTGCTCTGCACCTTTACTTCCATCTGTTAGTTGAAGTGGTGGATGTTTAGGTTCTCTTACTTGTGCAAGTAACTGCATAAACGATTCTGGGCAAAATAATGAGCAAGACTTCTCTCTCACCAGATATGCTGCATTCCTGGGAGAATTTTTCAATATGTACAGACCTTCAAACTCTCAGGAGGATCAGAGCCTATTTATTTTAAGAGAGAGCAGTCTCAGAGGGCAAACTGTAAACTGTGAAGATTAACAAGGAGTTTTTCAAAGGCATAAAGGGAAGTCAGATGCCTAACTTACATGGAGAGTCAATAGCAGGTGAGCATTTAATCCCATTAGTGTCTTGGAAAAGCTGCTTCTGAAAAGAAACTTTTATGGTGTCATTGAATTTCCAAGGAGTAGTCTGAAAATTCCTGAGTAGACTTGAGTGTCAAGTTCCCTGCATAACTGCACAACAGTCAAAGGGTGGAGGGTTTTCAAGTTTTACAGCAGCTGGGATAAAATATTGGATATCTCTGAGGTGCTTTGACTCACCAGCCATCCTCCCCTAATATAGTAAACACCCCAGTATGTGATGGTTAACCTCTCTCTCATAAAGCAATTGATCACCAGTGATATTGCCCTTCTCCTCACCAGCAGTTTTCTTTCTTTGATCATCGCCTTTTGATAAGGAAAAGGTTTTTTTCGGCTCTCTGCTCTTCTTTCACTAGTTTACCTTCAGCAGAATGTCTACAAATGACCTTTCCCTATCACTTAGGTGCACTGTTTCTTTTCTTTGTCTGTGTCCCCCCACAGCCCTCCATAACAAGGCACATACACGCTGCAAAGGGCTGGCATTCATTTTGTACATCCACCCAGACAATCTCGTCCCATTATTCACAAAGCTTTCAGAGCATTTGCTCATATTTACTCACTATAGTTTAATCCACATGAGTTCATAGATCTCCCATTGTAATACTGTTATTGTTACTTAGAGTTCTGAACACAGAAGATATTATTTTTCCATCTTCTGCCTCATGCCACTTAGTAAAGAATATATGTGCCACTTTCTTGGACAGTCTCTACTTGGAAGCCAAAACTGGAAATAGATTGCATAGAGATTAATCATCTAAATTTTTCATTTCAAGGAGAGGGAAAGAGGACTTCATGACCTACATTTTTGTGTTATTACAATCAATTTTCTCTAGTGTAATAAAGAAAAAGGCTTAGGGATTCTGAGACATGAGCTTTGGTTGAATCCTGCACTTTGGCAGTGAGACACACAGAGCCAAGTGTAGTGCTCAGCTGAAGGATGCTGCTGCAGTTGCTGGAAAGTCCAGGAGCAGTCTCTAGGCAGCAGAGCATTCCCATTAAGGCAAATCAGTCTATCAGGTTTCATACACTTGCCACCAGAGACATTTGTCAATGAAAAGCAGCAGGGAGAAAATTATACATCCTGGAGCTGGAGACCTCCCCACAGACTCAGCAAACAGAACGATTCAGGACTAGGGTGTGTGGCTGCAAACGCAATGTCGCAGAATCTATCACCATATTTTCCACTCCACTAACTCTCTGCTGTATATTCCATTGATGGAACATCCATGGTTGCTGCACCACAAGACTTGGTTGCAGCTTGCAGGCTGACACACGGCGCTTGAGCAGCCCTCCCTGTGCAAGCAGGTACAGAACCTCTCCTTTTGTTGGTAACTATGTCAGTGAAGGATTACAGGCATCAACAGTCACAATGAAATTTCAGGAAGAGGTGGGGAGTAGAAAAGAGCCTGAGAAAGGGCCAACCCAGACATACAGATACACTTTACATAAATATCCCCAGATCTTAAGTAGTGTTTGACACATGGTTTCAGTAGGAGCTACTGAAAATTCATCAATGTCTTCCATACTGTCCTCAAAATATCATCAGTAAGAACAAGCAACATTTTAAATCTTCCTATCTTAATACAAAAAATCGGAAAAGCTTTAAAAAAAAATAGAAAAATGTACTAATTTTCTCCTCCTTATTTTCCTTATTTCTTTATGAGGAAAAGAAGAATAAAACAGATATGTTTTCCAAATCCTCTGCCTTTTTCCTAATTTTCTATCTCTCCTGAATAAGAAAATGTAAACTGACAGACTGTTTCCTCTACCACTCAGCATTTAATACTTTTCCCCCCTCTCTTCCTTCTTCTTCTGGAAAAAAACCAATAACTAGAACATAGGAATTTTTGTATCATTTTAGAAAAGTTCTTGATTACATTTTGAAGTTTGCATTCTATATTTGCCTACAGTAAATACTATGTCTGACCTAGTCGTATTAGATGAAAATCAGCAGCTTGAATATAAAAACCTACTGTAATCTAAAATTTCTGCACCAAAAAATGCAAACCAGTGATAAAAACAACAGTTCACAACCAAGTGAAGTTTTTTTATTGACCATCTAGAATAATGAAAATTTAAGTTAAGGAAATGTAAAGGTTAAGACATAGTATTATACAGAAATGTAAAGTATAAATATGATATATATTTAAAATATGTAAAATAATATTGTATAACATTTGCATTTAGTAACTGGGAAACAGAAACTGGTTATGGTAAGGAAATAACACAGAACAGATCTGGAAATCATAGAAACACATTTTAAAATTCCCTTAAGTAGATGCATTAAAATAAATATCTGCTCTTGTATGGATGTTGAGAGGACCTTAATCCTATATATGAAATAATGTCAGTGAAAAATATGGGAAGTGTCAATGCTATATGAGAAATGTGACAAAGTTTTGTTTGTAAGACCTACTTGCAAGGAAGGAGAAGCAACTACAGAAAATATTCGAGCAGTTTTAGAGTGCCTAAGTGAAGGCCTCACACTCCAATACAATACCGGGGAGGCATGAGATGAGGCATGGGAGCAAATCTATAGTTAATGTAAGTTGTGATGGCTCTTTTCACTGGCAGCTGGCATGGCTGCAGGACAGGCTCAGTTGGGAGTGCTCAGTCCCCCAGGGGCACATGGGGGAAGCTCAGAAAGCAGATACAGGAATGCTCAGGGCACAGTGGGGCTGAATTAAACGGAAATTAAAAGAACTGAGTGTGTGTAGCTTGGCTTAGCACAGGATTAAAGGGCAAGGGAAGGGGCTCTTGCTATGGATTGTGAGTCATCCTTTAGTACAATACATGAAAGTACACATATCAGCAATGACATGAATGTAAGAACAGGAAATTCAGACTGAATGTCAGACAAATATCCTTCCTGAAATGAAGTTCTGTAAGATTAAAATAGTTTCCAAGCAAAATCACAGAACTTGGAGACTCTTCAAACCAGGATGAGCAAAACACTTAGAAAATGCAGAGAAATAAGCTGCTTTACCAGGACCATAGACTGGACTTTTTAAGATCTTTTGTCACATTTCGTAAGACTTCTACAGAAATAAAATTATAATGTTAAGAACAGTAGGTATTAGTCTAAAAATACTGAAGTTAAGACTAAATGTTTCCTTGAGAATGAGATTAATCCAAATAATGCAAAAGAATTTTAAAATAAATTTTTTTACAAATAATGTGAAAATATACATGGAATTTAAGTCACTAGTCAAAACCAGTTGTGAGTGGGAAAACTGCAGTCTGGCTGCACTCACTCTCCCTTCAATGCCATCTGTCCTTCTGGCCCACACAGCTTCATGGGCCTGCCTAATGTTTGCAAAGTTTGTAAAGTTCAGAAGAGGAACAGCTGATTGATATAAGGACAAAGAGGTATGAGAAGAGACCATCAAATCTGAATTTATAGGCTATAAAAAAGCAGTCTGAGGAGATTTAATTTTCGTACATAAAACCTTAAACAGCATTGTTAATGTCAAATGCACTTACCCTTTTTTTCTGGGAGACAGATAAGAGGACAAGGAGCATAATTGCAAAGTAAAGAAAAACAAATTTGAAACAGATGTCGTGTGTCCCATTTTTCTTTGCACAGAGCCACAAGTGTATGCAGAATAGCTTATGAGTCAGAGGCTGAAGCTTAAACACTGGAGGATCATTCAAGAAACAATTAGGGCAAATAGTATCCTGAGGGGATTAGAGTATTAAAAGAAAATGAGCCTTAATAGACTGAATAGACTCCACTTACTTCATGAAATTTATTATGTTCATAAACCCCAAAACAAATATAGTAGCAGAAAGATAAAAGCTAGAGGTAGCCTACTCACTTAATAATTTTTTCTTCTTTTTCTGTGTTTGGGTAGGACTGCGTTTGTTGTTGAATATTAAATCCACAATTAGATTAGGGATATTTCAAGACATTCAAAATCTGCTTCAGGCAAAATTAACAAGAGCATTGCCTCTGAAATTTGGTACAGCTGTTACTAATAAAGAACTAGTACTGAAGGCTGAAACAGCTGGAGATGATAAGTGAAAATAGAATTAAGGCTCGGTAATGCAGTTTTGTACTCTGGAGGGAATTATGGACAAAATCTGCGTGTGGCCTCAGATCTGATGGCCTTGTTCTGTACAGGACCCTAGTGACATGGCATCAGCGCCCCAGCACTGGCCCCTTTGAGGATGGCCACACAAGTTCTGGCAGCTGGGAAGTTCATGTATTTGGCTGGATGACCATCCACATGTTCAGTCATACGTGAAGATGAAAGCCTGAATGTTAAACTTTTTGCAGAAGCACAGTCCCCTCTTGCTGCCCACCCTTCCCCTTTCCACCTGGGAGACCATGATGTCTGTCTTCTTCCTACTAAAACAGTATCCCCCTTCCTCAAATGTTCTGTCTCCAGTGTTTCTGTGTGTGTGGTCGCTCTTCCCTGCAGGTTGCAATGCGCAAGCATTGAGAAGCATAATTTCACACAGCTTTAAAGTCTCTGTTTAGGCGGTCACTTTGCACTACAAACTCTCACACTTTTCACTAAAGAATTCAAGACCATTGTGCAACAGAAATAAGGAACCGTACTACAGTGAAAAGCAATATTCTATGTGCTACAGACCTTTCCTGGACTCTCAGAGAGAATGGAAAACAGGTACTCCGCCTCCAGCTGCCTCAGAGGCAGAAAGAAGGAGAAAAAAGGAGCACACATTGCCCTGGGCTGTCTAATCTGATATCCTACTCTAACAGTGCTTCACCACCTGCTTTGGAGGAAAATACAAGACAAACATAGAATGACATACCCTTGAGAGGAAGTTTCTCTCTGACCCCAGGCTAGTAGTGATTGTCTGTTCCTTGTAATTCCAAGAGAATTTTAGAATACTCTGCAATACAAATGTAGCTCATGACTAATAAATGTTGTATGCCTTGTCCCAGAGCTCAGCTTAGAGCTTTGCTCAGGAGCAAGGTACCAGGGAACTTCCACAGACACATCAAAATCTGCATGGGAAAAAAAGGGTTTGGGAAGTGTGCCTAACAGAGTCCCAGGCTGCTCTTGGATTTGAAAAAAATACAGTCATCCTTTCCAGACCCTGTTAGTGCTGGGATATTAAGGTCAGGTGCCTGAGACAATATCAAGGACTGAAGACCTATACACAGGAAATAAAACCTAAACCCAAATACTGATCAATTTTTTTTTTTTTTTTTTATGTCTACATGAGCTGGCCTTCTATCTACTTTGGGCAGCTGCAGTTTGGTCCCAGTTATTTTCCTTCCCATAGACAACTGAGGGACAACTAAGGAACTGAGATAAATTGAGTCATTTAATAGATGGGCAGCATTATATATGCTCCCAGGGCTTGGCCATGTCATAGAGGAGAAGAGAAGGAGAAATTTTTAAAAAAAGACTTCTTTTGGAACTTGAATGAACACTGTAAGACTGCAATGGCCAACCAAGTGTTCAAGTGTTATGAGCTGTTCCTTTGGATGAGTGCTGGACCAATCTTTGAGATTTTTCTTTCCTGACAAATTAAAAATAAGCAATCCTAAGATCCTAACATTCTTAACAGGACTGTGATTCACTCTAGCGAGCTCAGCTGCTAACAGTGAGAGAAGTGGGTAGGAGGGTTGTCCTCACATCAGTTACCTTCCTGTTATCATCCTCCTCTCTCCAAGAACTGTTCTGCTATCAGGCTTCAGTGCATTTTGGCAAGATCTGAGGACTTCACAACTGCATCTGAGATTACAGTATAGCTACTCTTCCCTAGATATAGAGGTCTCTACTATAGTTTTTTGTTTTAATATTTGCTGTCTGCCACTGGGTTGGAAGAAGAGAGGCATTTCAAACCCTTATTCCTTTCCCCTCAAAAACCCCACAATATCAGCTACAAGTGTGGCAGCAGGAGGTGCCAGCCACCACAGTCACAGTGATAGAGTGCCTGGAGTGAGAAATCTGTGAGAAAAAAAAGGACAAAAGGGCTTCAGTAGGAGGATGTTTGGGGGCAATAGCAGAACCATGAAGAACCACAAAGGATCAGGAGGAGATAAGGTGCTCTGAAATAGATTACTGAGGAAAAGACCATAGTTCTGGAGAGAAAAGAGTAGCAAAAGTTTGAGAGCAGCTTATAGAAGAATTGTGCTGGTGAAACTGTAGTGGACATTAGACTTAATTTTTGAGACAGCAGCGATGACAGCTTGGGGCTCTGTCTGCATTAGGAAGTGCTGAAGGTTTTGTAATTTAAAGAGTGGGACATAACATAGAACATCTTCCTGCTTAGGTGCTTTTTCCCAGAAACTTCTTCTATAGTAGGGAAATAGCCTCTCAGTAGCCTGTCTGCTATTATATAGGGCTTCTTCTCCTTAGGACCCCTGCCCAGTACTCCCTTGGTTGCCATCTTAGTCTCTTCCTGCTTTTGCTGCTTAATATTTTACTTCTCACAGAAAGTTCAGGTGTTAATAATGCAGTGGAATGTGCTATTCTCTTAATTCCATTAATATGTGTCATGTCTTTTTACAGAGCATGCCAGTTGTTGGACAAAGATTGCATATTTATTGTGAGTGGGAAATTTATTGCAAGTACATTCAAATCATAAAGAAGTCAATTGACAAGAGATACTTGAGATAAGAAAATCAAAGCTTCCTTCTATAGTAATCATGGAGGGTGGCAAGAATGAAGGCTCTAAAAATTACCTGAGAGCCAGATTCTCACTGAGCAGTACCTGGCTCTATGCAGTCAACAGGCCAGACTCCAGCCCACAGCTCTGCAGCCAGGTCTGCTCCTAAAATCTAGCA